>NC_092517.1:2500-280805 GCF_047511675.1 Marmota flaviventris | reverse complement strand
CGGCCAGGGTAGAGTTCCGCACATTGCACTAGGCCCTGCGAGACTCAAGATTCTGCACCCACATGGCAGCCCCCAGTGCCCAAGGGAGTCCCAGAGGGAAAGGTGACAGACACTGGGCTATAGGAGCCAGGTTGCTATGACAGGGAGACGGGGTGACAGAGTGGCCCCCAGGGGCCTGGGGTTTTAACCCACAGCAGCCTTGTGCATCTCGTTTCTGGCAGGATCCACCAGCTGTCCCTGTGAAATGAGGCTGGTTAGCTCTCTGCACAGGGTGGCTCCACGGGGAGAGACCACCACCACCCTCCAGAGCAGCCCTGTACAGTGCTGGGACACAGGGACACGGGGAGCCTCACTCTCCCACCCTCAGAGCAGCCCTGTACAGTGCTGGGACACAGGGACATGGGAACCTCACTCTCCCACCCTCAGAGCAGCCCTGTACAGTGCTGGGACACAGGGACATAGGAGCCTCACTCTCCCACCCTCAGAGCAGCCCTGCACAGTGCTGGGACACAGGGACACGGGGAGCCTCACTCTCCCACCCTCAGAGCAGCCCTGTACAGTGCTGGGACACAGGGACATGGGAACCTCACTCTCCCACCCTCAGAGCAGCCCTGTACAGTGCTGGGACACAGGGACATGGGAGCCTCACTCTCCTCTCCCACCCTCAGAGCAGCCCTGTACAGTGCTGGGACACAGGGACATGGGAGCCTCACTCTCCTCTCCCACCCTCAGAGCAGCCCTGTACAGTGCTGGGACACAGGGACATGGGAACCTCACTCTCCCACCCTCAGAGAAGCCCTGTACAGTGCTGGGACACAGGGACATGGGGAGCCTCACTCTCCTCTCCCACCCTCAGAGCAGCCCTGTACAGTGCTGGGACACAGGGACATGGGGAGCCTCACTCTCCTCTCCCACCCTCAGAGCAGCCCTGTACAGTGCTGGGACACAGGGACATGGGAACCTCACTCTCCCACCCTCAGAGCAGCCCTGTACAGTGCTGGGACACAGGGACATGGGGAGCCTCACTCTCCTCTCCCACCCTCAGAGCAGCCCTGTACAGTGCTGGGACACAGGGACATGGGGAACCTCACTCTCCCACCCTCCAGAGCAGCCCTGCACAGTGCTGGGACACAGGGACACGGGGAGCCTCACTCTCCCACCCTCCAGAGCAGCCCTGTACAGTGCTGGGACACAGGGACACGGGGAGCCTCACTCTCCCACCCTCAGAGCAGCCCTGTACAGTGCTGGGACACAGGGACATGGGGAGCCTCACTCTCCCACCCTCAGAGCAGCCCTGTACAGTGCTGGGACACAGGGACATGGGAACCTCACTCTCCCACCCTCAGAGCAGCCCTGTACAGTGCTGGGACACAGGGACACGGGGAACCTCACTCTCCCACCCTCAGAGCAGCCCTGTACAGTGCTGGGACACAGGGACATGGGAACCTCACTCTCCCACCCTCAGAGCAGCCCTGTACAGTGCTGGGACACAGGGACACGGGGAACCTCACTCTCCCACCCTCAGAGCAGCCCTGTACAGTGCTGGGACACAGGGACATGGGGAGCCTCACTCTCCCACCCTCAGAGCAGCCCTGTACAGTGCTGGGACACAGGGACATGGGGAGCCTCACTCTCCCACCCTCAGAGCAGCCCTGTACAGTGCTGGGACACAGGGACATGGGAACCTCACTCTCCCACCCTCAGAGCAGCCCTGTACAGTGCTGGGACACAGGGACATGGGGAGCCTCACTCTCCCACCCTCAGAGCAGCCCTGTACAGTGCTGGGACACAGGGACACGGGGAGCCTCACTCTCCCACCCTCAGAGCAGCCCTGTACAGTGCTGGGACACAGGGACACGGGGAGCCTCACTCTCCCACCCTCAGAGCAGCCCTGTACAGTGCTGGGACACAGGGACATGGGAACCTCACTCTCCTCTCCCACCCTCAGAGCAGCCCTGTACAGTGCTGGGACACAGGGACATGGGAACCTCACTCTCCTCTCCCACCCTCAGAGCAGCCCTGTACAGTGCTGGGACACAGGGACATGGGGAACCTCACTCTCCCACCCTCAGAGCAGCCCTGTACAGTGCTGGGACACAGGGACACGGGGACCCTCACTCTCCCACCCTCAGAGCAGCCCTGTACAGTGCTGGGACACAGGGACACGGGGAGCCTCACTCTCCCACCCTCAGAGCAGCCCTGTACAGTGCTGGGACACAGGGACACGGGGACCCTCACTCTCCCACCCTCAGAGCAGCCCTGTACAGTGCTGGGACACAGGGACATGGGAACCTCACTCTCCCACCCTCAGAGCAGCCCTGTACAGTGCTGGGACACAGGGACATGGGAACCTCACTCTCCCACCCTCAGAGCAGCCCTGTACAGTGCTGGGACACAGGGACATGGGAACCTCACTCTCCCACCCTCAGAGCAGCCCTGTACAGTGCTGGGACACAGGGACACGGGAACCTCACTCTCCTCTCCCACCCTCAGAGCAGCCCTGTACAGTGCTGGGACACAGGGACACGGGGAGCCTCACTCTCCTCTCCCACCCTCAGAGCAGCCCTGTACAGTGCTGGGACACAGGGACACGGGAACCTCACTCTCCCACCCTCAGAGCAGCCCTGTACAGTGCTGGGACACAGGGACACGGGGAGCCTCACTCTCCCACCCTCAGAGCAGCCCTGCACAGTGCTGGGACACAGGGACATGGGAACCTCACTCTCCTCTCCCACCCTCAGAGCAGCCCTGTACAGTGCTGGGACACAGGGACATGGGAACCTCACTCTCCTCTCCCACCCTCAGAGCAGCCCTGTACAGTGCTGGGACACAGGGACATGGGAACCTCACTCTCCTCTCCCACCCTCAGAGCAGCCCTGTACAGTGCTGGGACACAGGGACACGGGAACCTCACTCTCCCACCCTCAGAGCAGCCCTGTACAGTGCTGGGACACAGGGACATGGGGAACCTCACTCTCCCACCCTCAGAGCAGCCCTGTACAGTGCTGGGACACAGGGACACGGGGAGCCTCACTCTCCTCTCCCACCCTCAGAGCAGCCCTGTACAGTGCTGGGACACAGGGACATGGGGAGCCTCACTCTCCCACCCTCAGAGCAGCCCTGTACAGTGCTGGGACACAGGGACATGGGAACCTCACTCTCCTCTCCCACCCTCAGAGCAGCCCTGTACAGTGCTGGGACACAGGGACATGGGAACCTCACTCTCCCACCCTCAGAGCAGCCCTGTACAGTGCTGGGACACAGGGACACGGGGAGCCTCACTCTCCCACCCTCAGAGCAGCCCTGTACAGTGCTGGGACACAGGGACATGGGAACCTCACTCTCCCACCCTCAGAGCAGCCCTGTACAGTGCTGGGACACAGGGACACGGGGAACCTCACTCTCCTCTCCCACCCTCAGAGCAGCCCTGTACAGTGCTGGGACACAGGGACACGGGGAACCTCACTCTCCTCTCCCACCCTCAGAGCAGCCCTGTACAGTGCTGGGACACAGGGACATGGGGAGCCTCACTCTCCCACCCTCAGAGCAGCCCTGTACAGTGCTGGGACACAGGGACATGGGGAGCCTCACTCTCCTCTCCCACCCTCAGAGCAGCCCTGTACAGTGCTGGGACACAGGGACATGGGGAGCCTCACTCTCCCACCCTCAGAGCAGCCCTGTACAGTGCTGGGACACAGGGACATGGGGAGCCTCACTCTCCCACCCTCAGAGCAGCCCTGTACAGTGCTGGGACACAGGGACATGGGAACCTCACTCTCCTCTCCCACCCTCAGAGCAGCCCTGTACAGTGCTGGGACACAGGGACATGGGAACCTCACTCTCCTCTCCCACCCTCAGAGCAGCCCTGTACAGTGCTGGGACACAGGGACACGGGGAGCCTCACTCTCCCACCCTCAGAGCAGCCCTGCACAGTGCTGGGACACAGGGACATGGGAACCTCACTCTCCTCTCCCACCCTCAGAGCAGCCCTGTACAGTGCTGGGACACAGGGACATGGGAACCTCACTCTCCTCTCCCACCCTCAGAGCAGCCCTGTACAGTGCTGGGACACAGGGACATGGGAACCTCACTCTCCTCTCCCACCCTCAGAGCAGCCCTGTACAGTGCTGGGACACAGGGACACGGGGAGCCTCACTCTCCCACCCTCAGAGCAGCCCTGCACAGTGCTGGGACACAGGGACACGGGGAGCCTCACTCTCCCACCCTCAGAGCAGCCCTGTACAGTGCTGGGACACAGGGACACGGGAACCTCACTCTCCCACCCTCAGAGCAGCCCTGTACAGTGCTGGGACACAGGGACATGGGGAACCTCACTCTCCCACCCTCAGAGCAGCCCTGTACAGTGCTGGGACACAGGGACACGGGGAGCCTCACTCTCCTCTCCCACCCTCAGAGCAGCCCTGTACAGTGCTGGGACACAGGGACATGGGGAGCCTCACTCTCCCACCCTCAGAGCAGCCCTGTACAGTGCTGGGACACAGGGACATGGGAACCTCACTCTCCTCTCCCACCCTCAGAGCAGCCCTGTACAGTGCTGGGACACAGGGACATGGGAACCTCACTCTCCCACCCTCAGAGCAGCCCTGTACAGTGCTGGGACACAGGGACACGGGGAGCCTCACTCTCCCACCCTCAGAGCAGCCCTGTACAGTGCTGGGACACAGGGACATGGGAACCTCACTCTCCCACCCTCAGAGCAGCCCTGTACAGTGCTGGGACACAGGGACACGGGGAACCTCACTCTCCTCTCCCACCCTCAGAGCAGCCCTGTACAGTGCTGGGACACAGGGACACGGGGAACCTCACTCTCCTCTCCCACCCTCAGAGCAGCCCTGTACAGTGCTGGGACACAGGGACATGGGGAGCCTCACTCTCCCACCCTCAGAGCAGCCCTGTACAGTGCTGGGACACAGGGACATGGGGAGCCTCACTCTCCTCTCCCACCCTCAGAGCAGCCCTGTACAGTGCTGGGACACAGGGACATGGGGAGCCTCACTCTCCCACCCTCAGAGCAGCCCTGTACAGTGCTGGGACACAGGGACATGGGGAGCCTCACTCTCCCACCCTCAGAGCAGCCCTGTACAGTGCTGGGACACAGGGACACGGGAACCTCACTCTCCTCTCCCACCCTCAGAGCAGCCCTGTACAGTGCTGGGACACAGGGACATGGGAACCTCACTCTCCTCTCCCACCCTCAGAGCAGCCCTGTACAGTGCTGGGACACAGGGACATGGGGAGCCTCACTCTCCCACCCTCAGAGCAGCCCTGTACAGTGCTGGGACACAGGGACATGGGGAGCCTCACTCTCCCACCCTCAGAGCAGCCCTGTACAGTGCTGGGACACAGGGACACGGGGAGCCTCACTCTCCCACCCTCAGAGCAGCCCTGTACAGTGCTGGGACACAGGGACATGGGGAGCCTCACTCTCCCACCCTCAGAGCAGCCCTGTACAGTGCTGGGACACAGGGACATGGGGACCCTCACTCTCCCACCCTCAGAGCAGCCCTGTACAGTGCTGGGACACAGGGACATGGGGACCCTCACTCTCCCACCCTCAGAGCAGCCCTGTACAGTGCTGGGACACAGGGACACGGGGACCCTCACTCTCCCACCCTCAGAGCAGCCCTGTACAGTGCTGGGACACAGGGACACGGGGACCCTCACTCTCCCACCCTCAGAGCAGCCCTGTACAGTGCTGGGACACAGGGACATGGGAACCTCACTCTCCTCTCCCACCCTCAGAGCAGCCCTGTACAGTGCTGGGACACAGGGACATGGGGAACCTCACTCTCCCACCCTCAGAGCAGCCCTGTACAGTGCTGGGACACAGGGACATGGGAACCTCACTCTCCTCTCCCACCCTCAGAGCAGCCCTGTACAGTGCTGGGACACAGGGACATGGGGAGCCTCACTCTCCCACCCTCAGAGCAGCCCTGTACAGTGCTGGGACACAGGGACATGGGAACCTCACTCTCCTCTCCCACCCTCAGAGCAGCCCTGTACAGTGCTGGGACACAGGGACATTGGAACCTCCCTCTCCCACCCTCAGAGAAGCCCTGTACAGTGCTGGGACACAGGGACATGCCCACACATCCCGTTTCCTCACCCTCCATCTGCCCACAGACCCTGGCTGTCCCTGTCTGGGCGGTTCTGAACAGTGCTGCCTTGTGTGTGGAAGTCCAATGACCCGCTGCCTTTGGGTCCTACCTGGATGGAAGACTGTTTCTGATTTGTGAGCATCTTCTGCTCTTTTCCATAAGGGCTGTGTTAGTTTCTACCCCACCTGCAGGGGGGTGGTCTGGTTGCTCCCTGGACACTGACGCACTGGGCATGAGGTCACCTCAACCTAGTTGGCAGTTCGGGAAGTGGGACAGTGCTGCCATTTGGGGCTGAGTGTCTGCAGATTCTTGGAGAGACCGTGTGTAAGGGGTGCATGTCAGTCTTCCTAGCAGAGCCTCCGGCCTGAGGTCCATGCATTCCCACCCTGGTTCTGTTCACCTGAGCTCAGATGAACAGTCTGTGGTCTATGGTGTGTAGTCTATGTGTGCTGGATGGTGTAGACCAGGTCTGTGGTCTATGGTGTGGACTCTGTGTGTGGTGGATGTAGTCTGTGTGGAGGATGGTGTAGACCAGGTCTGTGATCTGTGGTGTGTGACTACAGGTGTGTGTGGTGGATGGTGTAGACCCGGTCTGTGGTCTATGGTGTGGACTCTGTGTGTGGAGGATGGTGTAGACCAGGTCTGTGGTCTATGGTGTAGATTCTGTTTGTGGTGGATGGTGAAGACCAGGTCTGTGGTCTATGGTGTGTAGTCTGTGTGTGGAGGATTGTGTAGACCAGGTCTGTGGTCTATGGTGTAGATTCTGTGTGTAGAGGATGGTGTAGACCAGGTCTGTGGTCTATGGTGTGGACTCTGTGTGTGGAGGATGGGTAGACCAGATCTGTGGTATATGGTGTAGATTCTGTGTGTCATGGATGGTGTAGACCAGGTCTGTGGTCTGTGGTGTAGATTCTGTGTGTCGTGGATGGTGAAGACCAGGTCTGTGGTCTATGGTGTGGACTCTGTGTGTGGAGGATGTTGTAGACCAGGTCTCTGGTCTATGGTGTGCAGTCTGTGTGTGGTGGATGGTGTAGACCAGGTCTGTGGTCTATGGTGTAGATTCTGTGTGTCGTAGATGGTGTAGACCAGGTCTGTGGTCTATGGTGTGGACTCTGTGTGTGGAGGATGTTGTAGACCAGGTCTGTGGTCTATGGTGTGGACTCTGTGTGTGGAGGATGTTGTAGACCAGGTCTCTGGTCTATGGTGTGTAGTCTGTGTGTGGAGGGTGGTGTAGACCAGGTCTGTGGTCTATGGTGTGTAGTCTGTGTGTGGAGGATGGTGTAGACCAGGTCTGTGGTCTATGGTGTGTAGTCTATGTGTGGAGGGTGGTGTAGACCAGGTCTGTGGTCTATGGTGTGGACTCTGTGTGTGGAGGATGTTGTAGACCAGGTCTGTGGTCTATGGTGTGGACTCTGTGTGTGGAGGATGTTGTAGACCAGGTCTCTGGTCTATGGTGTGTAGTCTGTGTGTGGAGGGTGGTGTAGACCAGGTCTGTGGTCTATGGTGTGTAGTCTGTGTGTGGAGGATGGTGTAGACCAGGTCTGTGGTCTATGGTGTGTAGTCTATGTGTGGAGGGTGGTGTAGACCAGGTCTGTGGTCTATGGTGTGGACTCTGTGTGTGGAGGATGTTGTAGACCAGGTCTGTGGTCTATGGTGTGGACTCTGTGTGTGGAGGATGTTGTAGACCAGGTCTCTGGTCTATGGTGTGTAGTCTGTGTGTGGAGGGTGGTGTAGACCAGGTCTGTGGTCTGTGGTGTATAGTCTGTGTGTGGAGGATGGTGTAGACCAGGTCTGTGGTCTATGGTGTGTCATCTGTGTGTGGAGGGTGGTGTAGACCAGGTCTGTGGTCTATGGTGTGTCGTCTGTGTGTGGAGGGTGGTGTAGACCAGGTCTGTGGTCTATGGTGTGTCGTCTGTGTGTGGAGGGTGGTGTAGACCAGGTCTGTGGTCTATGGTGTGTCGTCTGTGTGTGGAGGGTGGTGTAGACCAGGTCTGTGGTCTATGGTGTGTAGTCTGTGTGTGGAGGGTGGTGTAGACCAGGTCTGTGGTCTATGGTGTGTAGTCTGTGTGTGGATTCTATGTAGTGCCCAGGTTCCAAGGAGAGACCCATCCCTGACTGTGGAATCCTGGCCAGTGGACATACAGAGGCCAAGTCGCCTGGAAGTCCTCACGAGCCCAGTGACAGGCCTGGGCCATGACCTGGCTGTCAAAAGACCACCCAAGCTGCATGCCCCAGACGTCTGGGACACCCCTGAGTCAAGGTCATCAAGCGTTCAGCTCATGAGCCGCAAGCAGCTCTGTGGATCTGCTGCTCTGCCTTTGCCCAGGCACATGGCAGTGTGACAGCACAGTCCAGTGCCCAGAGACAGCACATCAAGGTGCACAGGTGGGCACAGGGGCAGTGCGGCAGGCCTGCAGACAGGGCAGGGTGATTGCACACCCCGGGCCAGGACACGGTGAGCCACCGTGCAGTGCCAGCGGTGGTCATGGCTTGAAGGGCAGTTTCTGCGTGGCTGGTATCTAATCGCACAGGCTGATGGCGTTCAACCTCTGTGTCTTGTGGTCATCCTGTCGGCGAGGCTTGCCAGCGACCCAGGAGACGTGATAAGAGAGTCTCCTTGTCAGTTTCTGCCCGGCCCTCTGTCTTCATCAGGGCAAGGCACCCGTCCACATCCCATCTCCTGAGCTCGGCTGTCCGAGGTGACAGTCACCGTTGAATGCAAAGTACCCAGTATTGATTTATCATGAAATAATGTGCTGTCCAAATCCACAGACCGTCGCTACAAGCCCCCTCTGCTCACACAGTGGTTCAGGTGTCAGTCTGCTTGTGAGTCCAAGAGAAGGCTGCTCCCTCCGAGCCACGCTGACTGTGCCCTGGTCTGGTGTGTGTCTGCTCGTGTTCACAGCAGTTGTGCCAGTGAGGGTCCCAGTGTGCATGGCCCGTCCTGTGGAGTGTTAAATCACACTCCACCAAGAGGGCAGAGGCGCGCTGCAGGTCCTGGCAGGTTGCAGGCTCAGACCCTTGACAGGCTGCAATCGTGTGGTGGCCTGGTGGCCTCTAGCTGTCACTCCCCCCGCTGACCCTGCCCCCGAGCCAAGTCACAGTCCCCGGGCGGCACCTGCGGAGCAGCACAGGGATTCAGGGGTCTGGGTCCTGGGGGCCACCAGACCTGTGTGCATGGGAGGGCTCTGCCTGCCCACCGTGGCTTCTCCCCTGCCCATGTCACAAGCAGTGCTTCCTGGCTGAGCTGCTACACTCCTAGCTCAGTCCTAGCACTCCCCAGAGGACCTGGGGACACCGAACATAACAGGAAATGGCAGCTGTGACCCACTTCTCCCTGTACCCCATGCTGCTCACCACCCTTGTGTGAAGAATAAAGACTTCGTTTCAGCAGAGGAATTGGTTTTCATCTCCACCTGTCAGGAATGGTCCACCAGATCCATCACCTGGGTCGGGAACCACTGGCCCCTGGCACCTCCCTGGGCCTCACGGAGTCCTGCCTGCGAGACCCTGATAGCTGGAGACCCAGGAGCCGTGTCCTGTGCCACCCATCTCTCACCCCACGAGGCCCTGCAAGGAAGCCGTCTGCCCTCCCAGCCAGGCCCTGTCCATGGCCACCAAGGAGGCTCCCGGCAGGGAGAAGCAGGCTCCCGGCAGGTCAGCTTGGGCTGCCCATGGACGGGGTGGAGAGCCTGGCTCCACCCACACCTTCGCTCTATGCTGCTGAGAACACGGGAGGAGGTGAGCTGGGCTGGGTAGGGAGAGCACGGCAGTGGGGTGACCCCAAGCCAGAGACACCAGACTGTGAGGTGACGTACAAGAGAAATGGGAGAGAGCAGCAGGACCTGTCCTGAAGGGACCTGCACCACTCAGGGGAACAGCACCCTGCAGCAAGGTGCACAGAGGACACTGGCTCCACCCCTTTCTGCAAACTTCCAGACTTGTAATCCTGGGCTCACTCCAGTAGTGATGGTCAGATGGCTGTGGATAGACCGTGAGTACTCATGGAGAGCACCCCCATGAGACAGAGCTCAGCCGTGGTGCTGGCCAGTGCGGGCATCTAGGTGGTGTCAGCTAGTGTTGGCGTCTAAGTGATACAGGATGGTGCTGGTATCTAGGTGGTGCTGAATAGTGCTGGTGTCTAGGTGGTACAGGCCAGTGCTGGTGTCTAGGTGGTGCTGAATAGTGCTGGTGTCTGGGTGGTACAGGCCAGTGCTGGTGTCTAGGTGGTGCTCAATAATGCTGGCATCCAGGTCGTGCTGAATAGTGCTGATCTCTAGGTGGTGTCAGCTAGTGCTGAGTTCTAGGTGGTGCTGAATAGTGCTGGTGTCTGGGTGGTACAGGCCAGTGCTGGTGTCTAGGTGGTGCTCAATAATGCTGGCATCCAGGTCGTGCTGAATAGTGCTGATCTCTAGGTGGTGTCAGCTAGTGCTGAGGTCTAGGTCGTGCTGAATAGTGCTGATCTCTAGGTGGTATCAGCTAGTGCTGAGGTGTAGGTGGTGCTGAATAGTGCTGGTGTCAAAGCATTTGTAAAGCTGCCCTCTCGAGGCCTAGGACTCACCATGGACCAACTTGGCCCCGTAGCCTTGCGGGGGACAGGACAAGGGAGCCGGGCCACAGTTCCACTCACTCCCATTGACCATCCTAAAACCAAGAGTTAGGTTTCTGGCCAAAAAGCTGATGAAATCAACAAGACATGGGTGGCAGTGCGGGAGGAGTCTCTTCTGCTCCCGTCACAGTTGTCCCGACTGGAGTCGCCTGACTGCAGCAGCCTGACGAGCACCGGGTTCCAG
This sequence comes from Marmota flaviventris, assembly GCF_047511675.1. Taxonomy (NCBI): domain Eukaryota; kingdom Metazoa; phylum Chordata; class Mammalia; order Rodentia; family Sciuridae; genus Marmota; species Marmota flaviventris. The sequence continues at coordinate 269,893 of NC_092517.1, read as the reverse complement.
TGTCCCCACCCACAGGCTCATCTTTCCTCATCATCCTGTACCCACTTTGATCAGAAAAACGTTTGCCATTTGCTTTGCCTGCCGGGGAGCTCGGAGCTGAACCTGGAGCCAAATCAGTCGTGACTGCCCACGTGGAAGCCTGATAGCGCCTCCCCTGGGCTCACGCGGTTTCCTTCTGTGTGCCTGCGGGTGTTGGGGTGCACACTCACATGCCCCCTCTTGTCTGTAGAAGTGGAAATGAGAGTGAGAGAAGCCGGCGTCTGAGGGGAAGGGTTTCAGCCAGGAGCTCTGGAAGCCCCACTGACCACCTGTGAGACCCTGGCAGCAGTGACTGTGCTCAGGCGTTGTGAGAGAGCAGAAGTGCAGGACGGGAGGCTGGGACGACGACGCCACCCATCCCTGTGACTGTCACTGAAGGTTCCGGCCACCCTGACCTTGTTAGGGTGAGCCTGGGCGGAGGGGAGGAAGCCTGCTCCTCCCACCACCCTTGGATGGCCAGACAGGGCGGGCTGAAGAGCGGGCCTCACGTGGAGGGCAGCGTCCCCTGTAACTTCAGAGGGGAGATCCCTGGGACACGTGGGGACAGTTCAGAGCGGAAAGTGTCTCTGTCTAACGTCTGTCCACGTCTGGGGTGTGCTGAAAGCGCCCCTTAGGGTCCCAACCTGAGCTACGTGGACTCAGCGTCTCTGGCGTGGGGCTTGGTGGGACCGGCCATGGCTCGGGGCACCTCTGCTTTCCTCGGGGTTGGACAGAAACCCGGGGGTTCACGAGGCCAGGTGTCAGCAGCCATGGTGTCCCTGCTGTGCGACTCACTGTCCAGGCCCTCCGGTGCCTCGGAGGACAACACAGGCCCCTGCAGCAGGTCTGGGGTCTCTCTACCCCTCTGTAACCCTGGGGCCTGACGCCTCGCCTCGGACACCACGCCTCTCCCTGGAAGTCTTGGTGCGGGTGGGCACTCCAGCTCTCAGACCTCACCACCTGGACTCTGCAGACCCAGGGCTCCTGCACAGCCCACCCCAGAGCCCCACCCCCAAGAGAAGCCCGTGACTCTAGACGCGGTTTTCACCTGTGAAACAAACTTGGCTTAAGGAACTCCTCCAACCACCAAGGCCAGGTTTTGCAAACAAAGCCGTGTGTCTTTGTGTGCTGGTCTAGAGGAAGTACCCCTGCTTTCCAGTCTCATGTTATTAGGGGACAGACAGATACGAACGGTGGGACACGAGGTTAGGGAATAAGTCTATAAACCGGGCCCGCTGTGCTGACCCCCACAGGCTTGCTTTTCCAAGAAGCAATTCACCTGCAGCCGTGCCTGGCCTCAGTGGACAGGATCTGTCACCTTCCTCAGCAAACTACCTGTTCACTGCAGGAGACATGCAGGCCCCGAATAATGTTGAGAGGGACCCAAGTTACCCTGAAGGGGAGACGTTTGTGACCAGATCCTGAAACCCTGGGAAATCATGATGATTCCTCCTAACCATAAAATCTGTAAGCATGTGTGGGTAAGGATCCAGTTAGAACCGGTCAGCATGGGCCAAGGTCGGTGACCTAGAGTGGCCATGGCAGAGGGGACTTGAAAGTCTGATGTCTTCCTGCTGTCAGACAAAAGTCAAGAGGTGGACCTGTGTGGACTCTCTGGAAACTTCTCTGGGATCCCCAATAAAAGGCGTGCAGGAGAAGCCCCTGGTTCCTCTCCTGAGAGGACCCACCCTCCCCTTGAGTGTCTCCCTCGCCTTCTAGCCCTTCAATAAACTCCTTCCGGCTACTCTAAGCAACGCGTCTGAAGTCTTTCTGAGTTGAGCGCAGATTCAGGGCTTCAAGGGGGGTCTTCGTGCTGCCTGGCTCCCTGGACGTCCCTGTAACAATGTGAGCCAAAGCAAAGTCTCCCATTTCCAGAAATCTGCTGGGGGTCCCTCAGCCGAGCTCCCTTTCTAACACGTCAGCTCCCTGCCACCCGCTTGGCTACACATGCAGAGCTGATGGCCGAGGGGACGAAGCCCAGGCTGGGGGTGGGTGGCGAGGCGGGCAGCGTGGCACAGTCAGTAGGCCAGAGCCCAGGCAGTGGCTGCCTGGGGCCTGAGTTCAGAGACCCTGAGGGAAGGGCTGGCTCACACCCATTTTGTTAAGGGAGGAGCAGGTGATCATCCTGGCCTCGCGCTCTCTCCATCTCTCTGTCTGTCTGCCCCTTTTCCTTCCCCTTCCCCTTCTTCCCCCACCATCCTCGGGGATGCAGGAGAGGGGCCTGTGGAAGCCGTCACACTGTGGATACTCGCACCAGGACAGTCCTGGGGTCTTCGTGGCTGATAACGCCAGGACCTGTTCTGGGCACTTTACGCACATTATCTAATTTACACCCCGGCCACAGAGCGCAGAGTAGATGCATTATTCAAGGGTGAGAAAATGTGGGCTCGGGAGATTAAAGAATTCAGGTTGTTTGGTTGTGAAGTTCGCTTCATAACCAGACACCAACTTGGTCTGTGGGCCTGAGAGCTCCCTTGGCCGTATTTCCACTGAGGTCACCCTGTAGGTGACACCCCGGGTCACCTACACTGGGGAGGTGCTTGCTGCAGCCGGGAGCTGTCGTTAGGGGAGCTGACCTCTAGCAGGCAGATGCCCATTTTCTCTCTTCAGCCCTATTGTATTGACATGTGTGTTCTTTTCAGAGCATAATCTGTGGCAGAGAGTTCAGATTTGAGAGTGCCTATGACAAGCCAGCAGGTAGCTCCCCTTGTGCCCCGCCGCCCCGTGGCTGCTCGCCACACAGTGGTCGAGTCCTTGCTGGGACTCAGCCACGGGGCAACTCCCACTGCATACCGTGGAGATCTATTAACGTTATCTGTGCTGGGTCAGGGCCGACGCGCAGGCCAGGCCCAGCCCACACCTGTTTTAAGTAAAGGCCGACTGGAATCCAGCCGCGCCCACCTGTCTGCCTGCTGCCCGTGCTCATACACGTTGCAGTGGCCGGCAGGGAAGTCGTGTGGTCTGCACTCCCCTGCACTCAGGCACTGCTGAGGGGACAGTGGGCTCCTCTGTGTCCTTGAGACGCTGTGCTCTGACCAGGAGACTGGTGCTAACCTGAGCTGCAGAGGTGACCCTGTCCCAGCGAGGCTCTTGAAGACCAGCCCGAGCCTCTTGAGGTGACTCCCCGTCGGCACACAGGGCCTGGTCAACTAAGCCCTCTCTTCGGTGGCCTGAGAACTCGCCACAGGAAGAAGCCAGGCTCGGGCAGTGGGGGCAGCTTGGAGGAGCACAGGTAGGATCCGGCGGACACCCCAGGGAGGGCTTCCCTTATTTCACATGTGCCCTGAGCCCTGTGCAGGAGGAAGCTTCGGGCTTGTCTGAGGAAGTGGTTTGTGGCGTCTTCTCCCGCCTGCCTGGTTGGGCAGTGTGAGGGCATGGCATTCAGGGTCAGAGGGAACCACAGGGTCACAGAGGCCGCCAGGAGGACGGCAGCCTCCTCTGCTCGGGCTGACTCGGGGTTGCCTGGTGTGAGCTGTGGGGACTCTTCTGGGTTTTCTTGTAGACATTCTTCTGTTGAGGAGAACATGTCCTCCTGTCTTGGCTGAGGAGGGCTTTGGGTGGCCTTGGGCTGGGCCCGTCGCCCTGAGAGGGCGCTGTGGGCAGCCAGCTCCCGGAGCAGGTCGCCGCGGGCCTCCCTGGGTGAGGCCTGGCTGTAGCACAGGGCAGGACTGGCCTCTGTGATCTGCTGCTGGTGGGAAAGACTTGGAGGTCACCGTTTTGTCTCTGTCCCTGAACGAGGAGAAAGAAGTCTGACAGGAGGGTCAGAAACAGCACAAGTGGGACCCTTCCGTCCAGGAAGCAAGGCCCCCAGGCATGTTTCCACGTGCTCCCTGCCCCGTCTACGGAGCTCAGCTGGGCCTCGGAGTCCTCCTGAACACTGGGCTCCTGGTTGCTCCTCTTAGGAAAGAAAGGGCAGGTTGAAGCACTTTCCCTCCCCCTACATGGTCACTTTGGGCTGGCCACAGGCCAGGGAGTGAAAACAGCCAGCGCGTGTTGGTGTTTGTTGTTCTGAGCACCCCACCGGGGAGCCCTTCACCCCAGGTGCTCACCCCAGACTTGGTTTGCATCATTTAGATTATTGTATGTGGATCACTGTATCGCCAGTGCTGAACAGTCTGAAAACATGTGTTTCCATCGATTCTGAAAACCACTTTGTTATTCGCGCCTTCCAGAAGGGAAAGCAGAGGCGCAGAGAGCAGTGGACACTCAGGGGTGAGGCAGGGCTGGGCCCAAGAGGATCTGCTCTGGCCGCCGTCCTCCAAGCTCTGGCTGACCTGGGGGCGTCCTCTGTCTGCTCCGTGCAGCCCTGGCCCTCGGGCTCCTGCTGCTCCTTGCTGGACTTGACCTGTGCCCTTGGTAGACTGCCTGCCATCCTTCTGGAGGGAGGGAGCTTCCCAGGCCTTGCCGCGCAGAGCCCTGTGGAGTGGAGTCAGGGGCCACTGGAGCAGCAGAGGATGGCCCAACCTGCAGCGTGGGAGCCCCTGCCCACTGCCAGAAAAGAGGATCTGCAGACTAATGTGAGCACACCAGGTGCGGCCCTTTGAAGTACTGTCAGGGCAAGCAGCATACAGACCAGAGCTGAGGGCACAGGTCAGCTGAAGCCTGTGGTCAGGTGGTCTACAGACCAGAGCTGAGGGCCCAGGTCAGCTGAAGCCTGTGGTCAGGTGGCCTAGAGACCAGAGCTGAGGGCATAGGTCAGCTGAAGCCTGTGGTCAGGTGGCCTAGAGACCAGAGCTGAGGGCCCAGGTCAGCTGAAGCCTGTGGTCAGGAGGTCTACAGACCAGAGCTGAGGCCCAGGTCAGCTGAAGCCTGTGGTCAGGTGGTCTACAGACCAGAGCTGAGGGCCCAGGTCAGCTGAAGCCTGTGGTCAGGTGGCCTAGAGACCAGAGCTGAGGGCCCAGGTCAGCTGAAGCCTGTGGTCAGGTGGCCTAGAGACCAGAGCTGAGGGCCCAGGTCAGCTGAAGCCTGTGGTCAGGAGGCCTAGAGACCAGAGCTGAGGGCCCAGGTCAGCTGAAGCCTGTGGTCAGGTGGCCTAGAGACCAGAGCTGAGGGCCCAGGTCAGCTGAAGCCTGTGGTCAGGAGGCCTAGAGACCAGAGCTGAGGGCCCAGGTCAGCTGAAGCCTGTGGTCAGGAGGCCTACAGACCAGAGCTGAGGGCACAGGTCAGCTGAAGCCTGTGGTCAGGTGGCCTACAGACCAGAGCTGAGGGCCCCAGGTCAGCTGAAGCCTGTGGTCAGGAGGTCTACATACCAGAGCTGAGGGCCCAGGTCAGCTGAAGCCTGTGGTCAGGAGGCCTACAGACCAGAGCTGAGGGCCCCAGGTCAGCTGAAGCCTGTGGTCAGGCGGCCTAGAGACCAGAGCTGAGGGCCCCAGGTCAGCTGAAGCCTGTGGTCAGGAGGTCTACAGACCAGAGCTGAGGGCCCCAGGTCAGCTGAAGCCTGTGGTCAGGAGGCCTAGAGACCAGAGCTGAGGGCCCAGGTCAGCTGAAGCCTGTGGTCAGGAGGCCTACAGACCAGAGCTGAGGGCCCAGGTCAGCTGAAGCCTGTGGTCAGGAGGCCTAGAGACCAGAGCTGAGGGCCCCAGGTCAGCTGAAGCCTGTGGTCAGGAGGCCTAGAGACCAGAGCTGAGGGCCCAGGTCAGCTGAAGCCTGTGGTCAGGAGGCCTAGAGACCAGAGCTGAGGGCCCAGGTCAGCTGAAGCCTGTGGTCAGGAGGCCTACAGACCAGAGCTGAGGGCCCAGGTCAGCTGAAGCCTGTGGTCAGGTGGCCTAGAGACCAGAGCTGAGGGCCCCAGGTCAGCTGAAGCCTGTGGTCAGGAGGTCTACAGACCAGAGCTGAGGGCCCCAGGTCAGCTGAAGCCTGTGGTCAGGAGGCCTAGAGACCAGAGCTGAGGGCCCAGGTCAGCTGAAGCCTGTGGTCAGGAGGCCTAGAGACCAGAGCTGAGGGCCCAGGTCAGCTGAAGCCTGTGGTCAGGTGGCCTAGAGACCAGAGCTGAGGGCCCAGGTCAGCTGAAGCCTGTGGTCAGGAGGTCTACAGACCAGAGCTGAGGGCCCAGGTCAGCTGAAGCCTGTGGTCAGGAGGCCTAGAGACCAGAGCTGAGGGCACAGGTCAGCTGAAGCCTGTGGTCAGGAGGCCTAGAGACCAGAGCTGAGGGCACAGGTCAGCTGAAGCCTGTGGTCAGGAGGCCTAGAGACCAGAGCTGAGGGCCCAGGTCAGCTGAAGCCTGTGGTCAGGAGGCCTAGAGACCAGAGCTGAGGGCCCAGGTCAGCTGAAGCCTGTGGTCAGGTGGCCTAGAGACCAGAGCTGAGGGCCCAGGTCAGCTGAAGCCTGTGGTCAGGAGGCCTACAGACCAGAGCTGAGGGCCCAGGTCAGCTGAAGCCTGTGGTCAGGTGGCCTAGAGACCAGAGCTGAGGGCCCCAGGTCAGCTGAAGCCTGTGGTCAGGTGGCCTAGAGACCAGAGCTGAGGGCCCAGGTCAGCTGAAGCCTGTGGTCAGGAGGCCTAGAGACCAGAGCTGAGGGCACAGGTCAGCTGAAGCCTGTGGTCAGGAGGCCTAGAGACCAGAGCTGAGGGCCCAGGTCAGCTGAAGCCTGTGGTCAGGAGGCCTACAGACCACAGCTGAGGGCCCAGGTCAGCTGAAGCCTGTGGTCAGGAGGCCTAGAGACCAGAGCTGAGGGCACAGGTCAGCTGAAGCCTCTGGTCAGGAGGCCTAGAGACCAGAGCTGAGGGCACAGGTCAGCTGAAGCCTGTGGTCAGGAGGTCTACAGACCAGAGCTGAGGGCCCAGGTCAGCTGAAGCCTGTGGTCAGGAGGCCTACAGACCAGAGCTGAGGGCCCAGGTCAGCTGAAGCCTGTGGTCAGGAGGCCTAGAGACCAGAGCTGAGGGCCCAGGTCAGCTGAAGCCTGTGGTCAGGAGGCCTACAGACCAGAGCTGAGGGCACAGGTCAGCTGAAGCCTGTGGTCAGGAGGTCTACAGACCAGAGCTGAGGGCCCAGGTCAGCTGAAGCCTGTGGTCAGGAGGTCTACAGACCAGAGCTGAGGGCCCAGGTCAGCTGAAGCCTGTGGTCAGGAGGTCTACAGACCAGAGCTGAGGGCCCAGGTCAGCTGAAGCCTGTGGTCAGGAGGCCTACAGACCAGAGCTGAGGGCCCAGGTCAGCTGAAGCCTGTGGTCAGGAGGCCTACAGACCAGAGCTGAGGGCACAGGTCAGCTGAAGCCTGTGGTCAGGAGGTCTACAGACCAGAGCTGAGGGCCCAGGTCAGCTGAAGCCTGTGGTCAGGTGGTCTACATACCAGAGCTGAGGGCCCAGGTCAGCTGAAGCCTGTGGTCAGGAGGCCTACAGACCAGAGCTGAGGGCCCAGGTCAGCTGAAGCCTGTGGTCAGGTGGCCTACAGACCAGAGCTGAGGGCCCCAGGTCAGCTGAAGCCTGTGGTCAGGAGGCCTAGAGACCAGAGCTGAGGGCCCAGGTCAGCTGAAGCCTGTGGTCAGGAGGCCTAGAGACCAGAGCTGAGGGCACAGGTCAGCTGAAGCCTGTGGTCAGGAGGTCTAGAGACCAGAGCTGAGGGCACAGGTCAGCTGAAGCCTGTGGTCAGGAGGCCTAGAGACCAGAGCTGAGGGCCCAGGTCAGCTGAAGCCTGTGGTCAGGAGGCCTAGAGACCAGAGCTGAGGGCACAGGTCAGCTGAAGCCTGTGGTCAGGAGGTCTAGAGACCAGAGCTGAGGGCCCCAGGTCAGCTGAAGCCTGTGGTCAGGAGGTCTAGAGACCAGAGCTGAGGGCCCCAGGTCAGCTGAAGCCTGTGGTCAGGAGGCCTACAGACCAGAGCTGAGGGCCCAGGTCAGCTGAAGCCTGTGGTCAGGAGGTCTAGAGACCAGAGCTGAGGGCCCCAGGTCAGCTGAAGCCTGTGGTCAGGAGGCCTAGAGACCAGAGCTGAGGGCACAAGTCAGCTGAAGCCTGTGGTCAGGAGGCCTACAGACCAGAGCTGAGGGCCCAGGTCAGCTGAAGCCTGTGGTCAGGAGGTCTACAGACCAGAGCTGAGGGCCCAGGTCAGCTGAAGCCTGTGGTCAGGAGGCCTAGAGACCAGAGCTGAGGGCCCAGGTCAGCTGAAGCCTGTGGTCAGGAGGCCTAGAGACCAGAGCTGAGGGCACAGGTCAGCTGAAGCCTGTGGTCAGGAGGCCTAGAGACCAGAGCTGAGGGCCCAGGTCAGCTGAAGCCTGTGGTCAGGAGGCCTAGAGACCAGAGCTGAGGGCCCAGGTCAGCTGAAGCCTGTGGTCAGGAGGCCTACAGACCAGAGCTGAGGGCCCAGGTCAGCTGAAGCCTGTGGTCAGGAGGCCTAGAGACCAGAGCTGAGGGCCCCAGGTCAGCTGAAGCCTGTGGTCAGGAGGCCTACAGACCAGAGCTGAGGGCCCAGGTCAGCTGAAGCCTGTGGTCAGGAGGTCTACAGACCAGAGCTGAGGGCCCAGGTCAGCTGAAGCCTGTGGTCAGGAGGCCTACAGACCAGAGCTGAGGGCCCAGGTCAGCTGAAGCCTGTGGTCAGGAGGTCTACAGACCAGAGCTGAGGGCCCAGGTCAGCTGAAGCCTGTGGTCAGGAGGCCTACAGACCAGAGCTGAGGGCCCAGGTCAGCTGAAGCCTGTGGTCAGGAGGTCTACAGACCAGAGCTGAGGGCACAGGTCAGCTGAAGCCTGTGGTCAGGTGGCCTAGAGACCAGAGCTGAGGGCCCAGGTCAGCTGAAGCCTGTGGTCAGGAGGCCTAGAGACCAGAGCTGAGGGCCCAGGTCAGCTGAAGCCTGTGGTCAGGAGGCCTAGAGACCAGAGCTGAGGGCCCAGGTCAGCTGAAGCCTGTGGTCAGGAGGCCTAGAGACCAGAGCTGAGGGCCCAGGTCAGCTGAAGCCTGTGGTCAGGAGGCCTACAGACCAGAGCTGAGGGCCCAGGTCAGCTGAAGCCTGTGGTCAGGAGGCCTAGAGACCAGAGCTGAGGGCACAGGTCAGCTGAAGCCTGTGGTCAGGAGGCCTACAGACCAGAGCTGAGGGCCCAGGTCAGCTGAAGCCTGTGGTCAGGTGGCCTATAGACCAGAGCTGAGGGCACAGGTCAGCTGAAGCCTGTGGTCAGGAGGCCTACAGACCAGAGCTGAGGGCACAGGTCAGCTGAAGCCTGTGGTCAGGAGGTCTAGAGACCAGAGCTGAGGGCCCCAGGTCAGCTGAAGCCTGTGGTCAGGTGGCCTACAGACCAGAGCTGAGGGCACAGGTCAGCTGAAGCCTGTGGTCAGGAGGCCTAGAGACCAGAGCTGAGGGCCCAGGTCAGCTGAAGCCTGTGGTCAGGTGGCCTAGAGACCAGAGCTGAGGGCCCCAGGTCAGCTGAAGCCTGTGGTCAGGAGGTCTACAGACCAGAGCTGAGGGCCCAGGTCAGCTGAAGCCTGTGGTCAGGAGGCCTACAGACCAGAGCTGAGGGCCCAGGTCAGCTGAAGCCTGTGGTCAGGTGGCCTACAGACCAGAGCTGAGGGCCCCAGGTCAGCTGAAGCCTCTGTGAACTCACCTTCCCCTCTGTGCGTGGCCCCATGTGGGGACAGGAAGGGATGGAGACAGCCCTAGAGGAGCCTTTGTGTCCCTGATCCTGATCCTGCAGTTCTGAGGAGAAGTCCCAGGGGATACGGAGACGGGTCGTCTCTAAGTCAGGTCTGGGGGCTGCGGAAACAGCACCCACGGGTCTGGTTGCTTCTGCACAGCTCCTCGCAGCCCACCCAGTGTCGGCACGGGGTCCGCCTGCAGGCCACTGTGACTGATGGTCCTGTCGCGTGGTCAGCACTAGGCACAGAATTCAGGGACAGGCCCGAGCTCCTGTCCTTGGCTGGCTCTCTGCCACACGAGCCCTGGCAGTGGCACCTGGCTGCGGTGTTGGCAGCAGTCACGGGCCTGCTCTTTCTCAGCTCACATCGTCGAGAGGAAAGCAGAGCTGATGCCCGTTGCTGACCCAGGTCAGGAAGCAGTGTGACCATTTGAGGCACTTGTGTCATTGTTAAAGCCTGTTGCTCCTGGCAGATGGAGGTTGGTTTCTCCTTGGTCCCCAGCATCATCTCTGATCATGGAATCCACGCCTGGTAGAGGAGGTGTGATTGTGGCCTCGTGGTCAGGAGCCTTCCTGACCCTCACCTGATGACTGGCAGGCTGGGCGGTGCGGCTCCAAGAGCAGCCCCTGTCCGGCAGAGCTGAAGGCATGCGGTGCCCCCCCAGAGACCCCTCCAGCCTGCGTGAGGCCTTCCTGGAGGGTGGGCCCGAGGGCCTGGAGTGGCGGCTCCTGGTTTTCATGCCCCCCTTCAGGCCGAGGCGCTGACAGCTGTTCTGGGATGTCTTTTCCCAGCCACTGGCCCGAGCACTGTCATAAAGCCAATTAGAGTCTCTGGCAATTAATGTCATCTCCTTAATGTGCCTGGAATGTGCGTATCAAGTGGCTCTTGATGGACTCCGTGGCCTTTGGAAATGCGTCCATGGAAGCAAATGAGCCTGCCGAGTGCGTGCTGCTCCCTTAATTAGGAAGGAGGTGAAGGCAGAGCGTGGTTGCTGGGTACGGAGATATCCAGCCCAGCTCAGGGTTCCAAGAAATGAAGGTGTGACCCCCTGGCACCCAGACTAACGCCAAAGGGTGGTCAGCAGGCGGAACAGTGGCATTCACATATGTTCAGCCAGGTGCGTGACAGAATCCACGCCTCGGAACACACTGGGGACAGGCTCCGTACAGTGGACCCTGTCACTGCATCATTTTGGAGAAGGATATTCACAAACTGTACGTGAAAAGGGAAGGGCCGGAGAAACGGGAGCTGTTGAGTCCAGAAAGAGAAGACCCCGGGTGGAGACTGAAGCATGGCAGGTCTGAGGAATAACTTGATTTTGTTTTAAACAGATGGGACCTAAAGTGCAAGCTTTGGGAAAGAGGGCTGGGACAGTGGAGCCTCGGGCTGCTGAGCGGCTTCCAGATGCACTCGCCTCTGCTCGGCCAGGCCTGGAGCGTGGCCTGAGGACCGGTGGGCACATGGGGATGGGTGCTGCTCTCCGCTCAGTATTTTCCTGAAGTTCGGTGTTTAACGTAGTTGATTGAGGTTCTCTCTCCCTCATTCATGTCTCAACAGCTGACTGACTTGGGGGAGCGGGTTTGTCTGTCCCCAGTGAGCGACAGTGTCAGGATGTGCACTGCCCACCTGCCTGCTCAGGGAACGGGGCCAGGGTGCTCTGGCCATGCCGAATGTGAGCCACTGTCCCACGCAGGCCCAGGCGCAGAGGTTGGACTTGGACCCTTCCGGTTGTCCCAGGCGCCCCCAAGAGAGCTGTGTTCTGGCCCCAGCTGTGCCCCTTCCACGTTGCCCCTTTCAAAGAGCACTCATGGTTCTTAACTGAGCTTCCGTAGAACTTGGAGGATGAGTCTCAGGAGAGCTGGGGGGCAGGGAGAGTGAGAGCAGACTCCTGCTAGGGACCCACGGCCCGTCATTGATGACAAACCAGTCAGGTCGATTGGCTCTAGAACGCTGCATGTAGTGCTCAGCATCCCGCAGCGGCCACATGGCCATGTTGGAAGAGGTCAGGCCGTCATGTCGCTCCTGGAGAGGCCACAGGGAGATTGCCTGGGTGAGGCTCACCTGCGGTCACCCAGCAGGGGCTGAGTCGGGGCAGCGATTTGGGAGTGACTGTGCACCTGGGCACCTCCAGGTTCCTTCCCTCCAGCACCTGCATGGTCAGTAGGATGGTGTCCTCGGGCCACATGTGTGTGTCGATCCCACCATCAGTGCCCAGACATCAGGACGGCAGGGCAGATGGTGAGTGGACAGTGTCACTGAACTTTGGAAATGACAGCCCTGAGAGTCCACCTGGGGAAATGCCTAAAATTGGAAAACAGTGTAATAGAATGTTTGATTTGCCACCAAAGACCTCAGCTAGGAAGACCACCATGTCCAAGTGCGCAGACGCTTGGCTGGCTTTGCTCTTCAGCTCCACTGAGCAGCTGCCTACGGCAGCCGGGGTCCTGGGCTCTACCCGTCCCCCAGGTACCTACCCACGTGCTGCATGTTCACAAGCACACCCCAGATATGCCTTCGCTGTGCCCACAGGCTGCCACGTTTGCCTCAGCAAGTCTGTGTCTGTGGTCACCAGGTACTTTTCAGAGTCCATCGGTGTGGCCCTCAGAGTGGGTGGCGAGGTGGCTGCACAGTCACATCCCTGGAACTTGGTGTTTAGTGCTACCAGCACCTGATGTGGTCCCTAGAAGCAAAGTTGCTGTTCTGTGATTCATTAGAACTTTCTGGTCCTGAATATTCAGTGCTTCAAGCCACCAGGAAGACTGTCCCTGACCCCCAGGGTGAGGCGGCTGTGTACCTGGCCTCCTAGGGGACACCCCGAGGCATCCCTGGGCCTTCTCAGTACGTGTCTTTGGTGTGCTTCCCAGGGAAGGCTGCAAGTCTCTGTCCCACATCCCAGCCCCTCCCCATCCCAGGGGTCACTTGCTGAATTTAAAGGGCTGGAGAGCCCGTGGCTCCGGAAGCAGTCTTCACCTGTAGCAGGCGGGGGCTGTGGGAGGTGTGCCAGCTCCTTGCCCCTGGAGGGACAGCTCCCTGCTCTCTCCCCCTCCATAGCCCTGTCAGCATCTCCTTTGGGGGAGCTGAGAGCCAGCTGTGTGCCCTAGGCAGGGCCTAGGCAGTCCTGCTGGTGGTGTGTCCACAGCCGCCTGGGGCCCAGCTTGCAGCTCCAGAGGCTTGGGCTGTGTCCAGGATCACCTTGGCCTCTGTCTCAGGCCTCCAACCTGAAGTGGGAACCCAGGACAGGAGTGGGAACACTTAGTGGGACTCTCGCTGCTGCGGAAGCTCCAGGCGGGAAGCAGAAGCCCAGGATCATGAAGGCCGTTCTGAGTCGTCTGAGTCCAGCCGGCAGTGCACACGGGTGGCTCCTTCCAAAGAAAGAGAAGAGAGCGAGAGGAAACCGGTGCCGTTCCACACAGGCCTCACAGCCCTGCGTGCCCACGGAGCTCGTGGCCTGTCAGCATTTCCCAAGGCTGCGACACTAATGCTCGGTGACAGTGTGGTTAAAAATTGATGCCTCTGTAGCAAAGAGCCAGTTTCATTTCCCTCTCCACTCAGGTTGGCCACAAGGTTGAGGAACTTGTTAGGGTGGATTGAAAATGATCCAGAGCAGGTCTTCCCCCAGGACCTGTACACAGGGCAAGCTGAGCAGCAGGGGCCACCTGCCTGGCTGTCTGGAGCCGGGCAGCTGCAGGGAGAGCCTTGGGTGTCCGGGCTCTCCCACATGCACACTCCTTCCCCCGGGGATCAGAGGGCGGCGAGGGCCCCAGCTGCAGGTCCCATGCTGGCCGGTTGCTGTCTGTCCCTGTGGTCGTGACCCCGTGTCCTGTCTGTGAAGGGTGCATGAGCACCTACTTCCCAGGATCAGGTGAGTTAGTGCGTGAAGTGCTTGGCCCTGTCCCCTGCTGTACCTGCCTCTAACCTGGGGCTGCAGGAAGAGCATGACCCACCAGGGACCACGGTGGGTACCGGAGAGAGGACAAGTGCAGTGTGAGCGCAGTGCTCCAGGACCTCTGCCGTAGGTGTCATTTCCACTCTGAGGACGGCAAAGTGGGGGCTTAGGTGAAGCCAGTTGCCATGCGCTTGACAGAGCTGGTTCTCAGATGCCAGCCTGGCGTGAGCACTAGGGTTTCCTCCCATGCCCTCCTGAGGGCTTCCTGGCGCCTGCCCTCACAGCTGCACTCCACTCCACAGGCCCTCTCCACCCTGCAGGTCTCCCCAGCCAGGCCCATACAAGCTCCTCGGTCCTCTGCACCTGAGCCACAGCAGGCCACAAAGCTCACTGTGCCCACCCCCACGCAGTGTCTCTGCAGGGACAGTCCCTTCTCCTCTCCCTTCCTCAGCCGCCTGTGGAACCTGTCCCAGACCAGGCTGCGATTCCAGGCGCAGGCCTAGGTTCCTCCTTCCCATTCTGAGTGTGTCCCCGTGTCCCCTGGCGGAGGGCCTGTCCTGCTCTCATTCCTGCCGGTGGACTTGGAGCTGCAGTCCCGGGGCTGGACACCCTGTGCCAGGGACTGTGGCTGGTTCACACGGTGTCCGAGGCCGGGCAGTGACCCCGACTCCTCCGTGGGTGATGAGGGCTCCTAGCGTCTCAGACCTGGCCTTTTGAGTGCCGGCCATGTTGCTATTGCTCCAACTTCTCATCGTCAAAGTTCTCAGACAGAAAGCCCGAGATGAGTGCTGGGCACCCGCACCTCATCACCTTGTTGTGAGTGAGCTTGTCAGAAACCCCGGGCCCTTCTTTCCCTGTGGAGGGAATTGACGGCTCTGCCACGGGGAATCCTTGAGTAGCTCACTCCACTGCTGGCAGAGAGGAGGCTGCTTTGGCTCTCTCTGCTTCCTGCAGCTCTTTCTGCCTTGATCCTTGTTCCACCCTCTCCTGAGACCTCTTGGGCCATCCTAGCAAGCAGGATGTGTCTGTCACCTTTTGGGGGCTCCGTGCCCTTCATGCACCCAGGCGGCCTGACTCACTGTCCACCTCTGTGCTGGAACCTTCCTGTGAATGCTCATGCTGCAGACCTGGCCCTTAGGGATGCTACCTCCCCGACCCCTGGCTGGACTGTGGCGTCTCCTCCAATTGATGATGCCTTCTTGCTGCACCCTGGGCAGACACACCCAGGGGCTGCATGGACGAGTGACGCACACGCAGAACCACCAATCCTGGGGTCTGATGGCTTTCCCAGCAGTCCTGGTGCTGCAGATGAGCTCCGGGTCATGGGATTCAGGCCTCCTCAGAGCTCTGAGACCGTGCTTTGTTTGGGCCTCAGCATCTGACCTGGGCCTGGGGAGCTGGGTGTGAATGACAGCCAGGTACTGAGAGAGGTGAAGTCCCAGTGTGGCACAGCAGAATGGAAACTGGGCAGCTGAAGGGCTGACAGGTCGTGGTTTGCAGGTGGACACACAGCAGCTGTGATTACTGACACTTCACCATAGAGGCTTGGCGGCAGGTACTTGCAGCAAGGTGGCCACAGTAGCAGAAGCAGGAAACGAAGTAGCAGGGACAGCACAGCCCCCTTGAGGATGAGTGCAGTGGAAGTCCCTAAGCCGTATGAGCTCAGAGTCCTCAGGCTGCTGACCGGCTTGTCCACATAAGGGCGACAGCATGCACCCTCCAGTACAATTGCACCAACTCCCTGGCCTTGATGGACCTGAAACTTGCTGATGTCTAACTTAAAAGCGCTGCTGCTCTTGGGGTCACGCTTTGGGAATTATCCCTCTGGGCTGCAGTGCCACTAATAGAGCGTTGCTTCCAGATCTCGCTGTCCGGACCCTCCTTTCCCGTTACACAAGCTCACCTGCGGATGTGGGCGTTTGGTTTGTGGAGGTCATTCTCAAATTGCCTCCACTTATGAAGCCTAGAGGCTGTTGATCTGGGTGTCAGAGACCTAGCTTCTGGTCTTCCCTTTCCTTCATCCAATACCCTGGGGACATGGACCAAATGGCTGCCTCCAACACTGCCAGCTTGGCTTGTGTATGAATGTGGGCATGAGCAGGACCTTGTCTACTCCATGTGGACACACTCTGCGCTAACCTGCTCGAGCCCTGCAGTCACAGGAGGTGGGGACAGTCATCCGTGTCTCACGAGGACTTACCCTCAGTGCGTTCGGCCTTTGGAACCTACCTGGAGCAGATTAGAGGCTGAGAGAGAACATCCTTCCTACTCAGCAAGGCCAATGCATGTTTAATTACTGACATCTCCTCTAACAAAAATGTCCAAATTGGGTGTTTTAAAAAGTTTGACCCTTGGATGTCCCTTTAATCATTCCTTTGATCAGAACTTTCCCAGAGGAGCCCCGTCAGCTACCCAGAATGTCCTGCTTGGCTCCCCCCGCACCCCTGCCGACAGCCCAGCTGCCTGCCAGCGCTCAGCTTTAGAGAGCTCATTCAAATTATTAAATTATTAACGGCCACTGTGCCAGCCGGCCGTCCATACAAGCTGCAATATGCTTCTCCAGGCTGTAACTTCTCCCCCTTGGTTCTCTGGGGGAAAGGACGTGAAGATGGAGAAATATGTACCAGTGTGGAGCTCTCCACCTGCTTACAGATTAACCACCTCCAGGTGCTGCTAGACGTTTCAGTTAGTGTGAGACGGATAGGACTGCAGGGAAGCTGTCTCGACTGGGTGCAGCGGACCAAGCAAGTCTGATACCCGCCTGCACCGGTCTGCAGGTGTTGTGATTCTCAAGACTTCCAGAAACAAGGCCGTGAGCTTTGTGGGTTTGTCACAGATCCTATGATCTGAACAGTGCATGTTTCTGGTGTAAGGCTGTGCAGACACCCGTAAATGAGCTTGCAGGCCTACTGTGTGGTGGGGATCAGCATCTGACGGAGCTTCTCATATGCACTGGTACAGCACATCTCACAAGATGGAGGTAGGGGGGTTATAGTCCTCTAGAGCATCTGGGACACACAGTAGGCCATGTGTGTGCATGTAAAGGTGCATCAGGGGAGGTGTGCTCACACTTAACGAACACGTTTGAGTTTATAGTCATGTGGAACATCTGGGGCACAGTAGGACATGTGTGTGTACACAGGTACAGAGGAGGTATGCTCTCACCTGATGGACACATGTGGGGTTTATAGTCATGTGGAGCATCTGGGACACACAGTAGGACATGTGTGTGTACACAGGTACAGAGGAGGTGTGCTCTGACCTGATGGACACATGTGGGGTTTATAGTCATGTGGAGCATCTGGGACACACAGTAGGACATGTGTGTGTGTACAGGTGCAGAGGAGGTGTGCTCTGACCTGATGGACACATGTGGGGTTTATAGTCATGTGGAACATCTGGGGCACAGTAGGACATGTGTGTGTACACAGGTACAGAGGAGGTATGCTCTCACCTGATGGACACATGTGGGGTTTATAGTCATGTGGAGCATCTGGGACACACAGTAGGACATGTGTGTGTACACAGGTACAGAGGAGGTGTGCTCTGACCTGATGGACACATGTGGGGTTTATAGTCATGTGGAGCATCTGGGACACACAGTAGGACATGTGTGTGTGTACAGGTGCAGAGGAGGTGTGCTCTCACTTGATGGACACATGTGGGGTTTATAGTCATGTGGAGCATCTGGGACACACAGTAGGACATGTGTGTGTGTATAGGTACAGAGGAGGTGTGCTCTCACCTGATGGACGCCTGTGAGGTTTATAGTCATGTGGAGCATCTGGGACACACAGTAGGACATGTTTGTGTGTGTATAGGTACAGAGGATGTGTGCTCTCACCTGATGGACACCTGTGAGGTTTATAGTCATGTGGAGCATCTGGGGCACACAGTAGGACATGTTTGTGTGTGTATAGGTACATAGGATGTGTGCTCTCACCTGATGGACACCTGTGAGGTTTATAGTCATGTGGAGCATCTGGGGCACACAGTAGGACATGTGTGTGTGTATAGGTACAGAGGAGGTGTGCTCTCACCTGATGGACACCTGTGAGGTTTATAGTCATGTGGAGCATCTGGGGCACACAGTAGGACATGTGTGTGTGTATAGGTACAGAGGAGGTGTGCTCTCACCTGATGGACGCCTGTGAGGTTTATAGTCATGTGGAGCATCTGGGACACACAGTAGGACATGTTTGTGTGTGTATAGGTACAGAGGATGTGTGCTCTCACCTGATGGACACCTGTGAGGTTTATAGTCATGTGGAGCATCTGGGACACATAGTAGGACATGTGTGTGTGTACAGGTACAGAGGAGGTGTGCTCTCACCTGATGGACACCTGTGAGGTTTATAGTCACGTGGAGCATCTGGGACACACAGTAGAACATGTGTGTGTGTACAGGTACAGAGGAGGTGTGCTCTCACCTGATGGACACCTGTGAGGTTTATAGTCATGTGGAGCATCGGGGACACACAGTAGGACATGTGTGTGTGTATAGGTACAGAGGAGGTGTGCTCTCACCTGATGGACACCTGTGGAGTTTATAGTCATGTGGAGCATCTGGGACACATAGTAGGACGTGTTACATTTGTGTGTATAGTTGCATTCGGGGAGGTGTGTGGGGTTATAGTCACGTGGAGCACCTGGGGCTCATCAGCCATAATATGATCGTGTGTGTCCTGAAAGGCTTAGCAACAAGCAAGTCAATAACTGGGAGATCATTTACTTTGGGATGAATTTTCTTATTTTCTAATTCTTTATTTAGTAAGGAAAAAATAGAAATAGGCTGAAATTTTCCCATTGTCTATACAACCAAGTGAAGCCTGGAGATGGAATTCATTTCTCCCGTTAAGACCAGATTCCTGTTGTCGTGGTGCCACGTTTACAAGCTGTGCCCACCCACCCCTGGGTTCCTGCAGGTGGCATAGGTGTGGACCACGGAGCGGGACAGAGCAGCAGGCCCAGGACCGTCCAGTGAACCTCTGTCCAACCCACCCACAAACTCCTCCCAAACAGCTCTGGCTTTCATTTGTAGATCTGAACTGATTCCTTTTTAAAAATTATATACTTGTAGTTGCAACACCTTGAATAATTTCATTTCTTTAATGATTTTCAATGGGAAGTGTTCTAGTGCCAAATAAACTTAGAGTGTTGGGTTAATCATCATTTTATTTTATTTTTTAATTTTTATTTGTATATGACAGCAGAATGCACTACAATACTTATTACACATATAGAGCACAATTTTTCATATCTCTGGTTGTATATAAGTATGTTCACACCAATTTGTGTCTTCATAATGGATAATGATGTTCATCACATTTCACCATCATTTCTAACCCCATGCCCCCTCACTTCCCCTCCCACCCCACTGCCCTATCTAGAGTTTGTCTATTCCTCCCATGCTCCCTCTCCCTTCCCCACTATGAATCAGCCTCCTTATATCAAAGAAGCCATTTGGCATTTCGTTTTTGGGGATTGGCTAACTTCACTTAGCATTATCT
This sequence comes from Marmota flaviventris, assembly GCF_047511675.1. Taxonomy (NCBI): domain Eukaryota; kingdom Metazoa; phylum Chordata; class Mammalia; order Rodentia; family Sciuridae; genus Marmota; species Marmota flaviventris. The sequence continues at coordinate 250,929 of NC_092517.1, read as the reverse complement.
TCTCTAACTCCATTCATTTACCTGCAAATGCCATGATTTTGTTCTATTTTATTGCTGGGTAATATTCCATTGTGTATATATGCCACATTTTTTTATCCATTCATCTATTGAAGGGCATCTAGGTTGGCTCCATAGACTAGCTACTATGAATTGTGCTGCTATAAACATTGATGTGGCTGTGTCCCTGTAGTATGCTGTTTTTAAGTCCTTTGGGTATAGACCAAGGAGAGGGATAGCTGGGTCAAATGGTGGTTCCATTCCCAATTTTCCAAGGAATCTCCATCCTGCTTTCCATATTGGCCGCACCAGTTTGCAGTCCCACCAGCAGTGTATGAGTGTGCCTTTTCCCCACATCCTCACCAACACTATTGTTGTTTGTCTTCATAATAGCTGCCATTCTGACTGGAGTGAGGTGAAATCTTAGAGTGGTTTTGATTTGCATTTCTCTAATTGCTAGTGATGATGAACATTTTTTCATGTATTTGTTGACTGATTGTACATTATCTTCTGCGAAGTGTCTGTTCAGGTCCTTGGCCCATTTATCGATCGGGTTATTTGCGTTTTTGGTGTTTAGCTTTTTGGGTTCTTTATAAACCCTAGTGATTCGTGCTCAATCTGATGTGTGGGGGCTAAAAATTTGCTACCAAGATGCAGGCTCTCTGTTCACCTCACAGATTGTCTCTTTTGCTGAGAGGAAACATTTTAGTTTGAGTCCATCCCATTTATTGATTCCTGTGCCGAAGGAGTCTTATTAGGGAAGTTGGGGCCTAATTCCACGTGATGAAGATGAGGGCCTACTTTTTATTCTATTAGATGCTGGCTCTCTGGTTGTATTCCTAGGTCCTTGATCCATTTTGAGTTGAGTTTTGTGCCTGGCGAGAGATAGGGGTTTAATCTCATTTTGTTGCACATGGATCTCCAGTTTTCCCAGCACCATGTGTTGAAGAGGCCATCTTTTCTCCAGTGCACGTTCTTGGCACCTTTGTGTAATATAAGATTTAATTATCATTTTAAAAGCTCCATAATATCTCTATTTTCATCGTATAGATTTTCTGAATCGTGAATTGCATTTGCAATTCTCTTTTCGCCACTATTCCCTGTCTCTGCCTTGAATTTGCTTTCAGATTGTGGAACTACGAGAGAGCGCTATCCTTTAGCAGGTGCAGCTCCGTGAGGAGCTGTGCTCTTGTTTTTGGCCTCGGCCCCGCCAGCCTCCCCCAGCCTCCCCCAGCAGTGGAGGTGGCTGCTTCTCCTTCTGTGTAACCAGCGACAGTGACCAGAGTGCAGACGGCAGGCTAGACCCTGGGGCCCGACTGGGGGATGGTGCCGCCTTCCAGGAGAGGAGCTGAGGCCCTGTCACTCACTGGGTGACGTCTCTTAAGGGGCAGGAAGCTTGAAGAGAGTGGCCTCAGGAAGACCACGTTGGGCTGGGTCCTGAGGGTGCTTGGCATTTGGGAAGCCCGGGGGCCAGACCAAAGGCGTCTCTGGAGGCCGGTGGCTGACCCAGAGCTGGAGTGAGCAGGAGGGGTCAGTGGGAGGAAGTCTGCCTGGAGGCAGGGCTGGACCACAGGACAGCAGCCAGGCTGGTGCCGCCAGAAGAATGTGAGTGCCTTAAAACACGTGAGTGATTTTGTTCACATTAAAGAAACAGCATGAGCCCGGCAGCTCTCTTTTTTCTGTCGGATGTTTTAAACTGACACGCGGGTGAACATGAGTCGGTTGTTTCATTCATGTCTACCAGAACCTGGAGTTCAACCATTTCTTCCGTCTTGGTCCGTTTTCCGTTGCTGCGACAGAAGACCTGAGGCCAAGCCATTTATAAAAGAAGGAGGTTCATCTGGGCCCAGGGTTCTGTAGCCGAGAAGTCAAGATCTTGGCACCACAGGAGTGATGGAAGAGTGGAGGGCAGGCAGGCCTGTGCAGGAGAGCCAGAACATGGTGGGCAGCAAGGCTTTGCAGGACCCTCTCCTGTTCTGAGAGAAGACTCACTTCTGGAAAAGCAGAGGCATCATGGTCTCCACCTGCAGGGCCCAGAGTCCTCCCACCAGGCCCACCACCCAGCACAGCGGCAGAGCACCATCAGGCCCCAGCGTGGGGGCTGGCACAAGCCTTGTCCAGGCACAGCCTACAACAATCTGGGCTCTCCACATAAACACAAAGGTCAAGGCCGTCTCTGGAGAAATCAGGTGCAGACAGGAAGAAGCAGAACTCAGAGAGTGATAAAGCTATCAGTCGACACTCCCTTTTTGTAAAGTTAAGATCTTCAGATGTGGAAACTAAGACGTCTGGGTGGTTACATCAGGTGGGTGAATCTGGCTAAATGGCCAGTATCCAGTTGATTCAACCCAACGGTTAGAAACACTGGTAGACGTCAATGCAAGAGCTTTGCTAAACCCTGCCTCTCTCTCGGAGCTTATTTCTTTTAATCAATTGAGGCAACAAGTTTTCTGCCTCTTTCCTTCACAGATGATAAGTAATGTGTTAAAAATAAACACTTAGAGCTTCCTCCAAATTGCCGGCATGGATTCTTAGCTGTTCCTCATTTTAATCAGAACAGCAGCTCTCAACTGCTCCATTCAGTCTCCATTAGTGAACTTGCTCCTCGTCAGCATCTGGGGATCCCTCCCGGGTTTCTGCTCCTGGAGGGGAGGGCAGAACAGAGGTGCTGGTACGCGGCAGTGAATGAAGCAAGTGCAATTAAAGCCCATCTCCTTCCACGGAGCATGGGCAGTGTGCAGGTCACAGGCTCTGACTTCAGAAGCAAGCTCTGGGCTCCTGCTGTGGTGGTGGATGACTTGGGGCCGAATCCACCTCACGGAGCAGCTGTGCAAACACAGCCCAGCTCCTGCAAAAGAGCCTTCCAGGGTACCACTTCTCTTGAGATGTGTAGACCTGCAGCACTGGTGAGTGCGTCCCTTCCCTAAAGTGCTTGAGGCTTTTGTTTTACAAGATGGGGAACGTGAACAAGGAGGGGGCACAGAGACCCAGGATGGCATGCCCTGGCCACACCCGCTGCCTCCCAGCTGGGTTCAGAATGTCCCCAGGGAGGACTGTCACTGTGAATGCCACTGGCTGAGCACTGCTTCCCCGAGCAAATGGCAGACGTCACTTAAAGCCACCACGTGCACACGTCTCCTCTCCAGGGTGGGGTGTGCTCCATTGTGCTGAGCACAGGTCATGGTGAGGTGGATCCCCGAGGTGGGTATGGACCTGCTCTTAGGTAGCAGGAATGAATTCCCACAGGGCGGCGTGAACGCGTGCTGGTGTCTCAGCCAACGCCTTTAAACTGAAACGCTCTGTAAGACTCAGACGGCCTCTGCCCCGCTTCCCGAGGCCTCCCCGCGGCCTGGGCAGGTCTCTGCTCCTGCACACCTGCTGCTCTGCAGGCCGGAGGCTCTCTTCCGTCACAGACCTGGGCAATGTCACCCTCAGTCATCTAGCAGTTTTTCCTTAAATTTATCTTTGGGACCCTGCGGGTTGGACCCGGCTGCTCTACCACGGAGCTCATCTAGCGGTTTTAACTAGTAGCTTTCATTTGGGAGTTTGTCCATTGATGATTTCCATCTAAATCTGGTATTTCATTTGGGGATTTAAAATAGTGTTTTTCTAATTCTACCTCTTGCTCTGTAACTAGTTTTTAAATACAGCAGTATTCAGGAGGGAGATTGTTTCCAGAATCAGTTCCATGGGGAGAGTCTTCCAGGCTGGTCTCTGGGAGCGTGGCCCAGTCTGCTCTGTGTAAATGAGTCAGTGCAGGACGGAGTCCTGCCTGGAAGGAAAGGAGCAGCCCTCAGGCCTCCAATCTAACCCAGGTTCTTGGATCGACTCCAGAGCACAGTCACCATGGAACTTGGAGCTGCCCAAGGAAGGCTGAGCCCTCTGTGGAGTTCTCCACTACGAAGTGGACAAAGGACAGGCCCCAACATCAGATCCTGATGCTCATCAGATGCAGAGTTTTGAGCAAATACCGTTGAAGCTCTGGGAGGCCTGGAAGTCAGGCACAGCCGCACACATAGGGAGTTTGGCTGTGGGGCAGCGAGGGCGCCCTGCAGAGGAGCCAGGTATAACCAGGCCTCTCCTGGCAAGGCTGACTTCCTCGTGCTGATCGACGAGAGCGGTAGTTACCGTGGTCACCGCCAACCACGGGCTCTCGCAGAACAACTGTCATCCCGAGGTCCAGCTGTCAATTGTGCGATCCCAGGTACAATTCTGGGTGCTGTGCCAGGCTCGTGGAGAAGGACGCTTGGGCTAAGCATGGCCTGAGGAGCCAGGTCTGCCCCGGCTGCAGCGCAGGCCAGGGCCAGGGCTAGGTTCTCACTGGGGCAGTGTCATCTGACAGATGACATTTTGGGGTCCCTGCACACCTGATCCCCTTGTTTTCTAAGTTGGGGGAGAGGTCCATATCATAGAGCTATCTCCCTGTTTCCCCCTCAGCATTAGAAAAGACTGTTTTCATCTTCAAAATGCAAAATAAAGACATGAGCAGATGATGACTGTGTAGACTGAGGTAGTGTAGAAATAAGCGCAAGGAATGAGAAGAAGCTTCCTTCACACATCTCTCCTGGCTCTGCAGGTCACCTCTTTCCCACCTACTTCATCAATAGAGTGTCGAACTCACAAAAGTGACCATTACTCTTCAGTTGCTTCTTGTCACCTGACCCTGGACGACTTCTTGGGGCTGCTCCTCAAGACCCTAGTCAGGCCAACCCACAGCGTGTGACACAGTCAGGAGTGTGCCAAGCCCTGCACGGGACCTGACTTCCCTGAGGCTCAGGACTTCCCTGGAGGCTCCGAACCACCCTGTGGAGTAGGCTGCAGATGATGGGAAGGGCCCAGCACAGCCACTTGACCAAGAGCAAGAGTGTCATCTGTAGCCGATGCCTCGGGGATGTCAGAACACAGTGGCATGAGCCCGCCAGCTCAGTTCTCCAGCCACCGCCTCCTCTCAGTGGCTCAGAAGCACCCAGAGAAAAGTCCCTCTGCTGTCCCCCTGATCACAAGCAACTTCCCCGGCTCTTCTCGTGCCGTCTGAAATGTAATCGAGTCTGAAGTAGGACCCAAGAGGAGGCGTTACTAACAGGTAACACTCAGATTGTTATAATAAGAGAAATCTGAGAAAACTGAGAAGGATAAAACACAGAGCTAGTTGTGTGGAGTGAGCGCCCCAGGGCGCCCCACAGCCAGGTGAAATGACAGGCCCTCCGTGTCTGCAGCCCACCTGCACGGATCCTTCCACCCGCGGACAGAAGTATTTGGGGAAAGGCCTGAGCACTGCAGACCGTGTCTCGCCAGTATTCCCTACCGTGCAGCACAGCCACACTTCCCGTGGCACTGGCTTCGTGTCAGGTGCTGGGGCCGTCTCAAGATGACTGAGGTACGCTGGAGGACGTGCGCAGGCTGCACACAAGTGTCCCTGTGGTCCTGCAGCCAGCTCTCCTCCAGTGCCCGTGCACACTTTCTCCAGCGGAGGCGAGAGCCCGGCTCCATGAGTACACTTCTCATCCTGCTCCTGCCCGAGGCCTTGTCTCCTGGCCACCTTGCCCAGGGCTCCCCTGACAGCAGTGGTTGAGGCCTGCTGGGGACAAGCCTTGGACAGAGGACACCAAGCAGAAGAAAGGTTCCCCTTGTGGAGAGGAGCCAGACAGCAAGGGGGCGTTGTAATGCTGAGTTACAGTGACAGAAACCGTACCCAATGTCCAGAGCACCCTGAGGCCACCTGCCCACACCTGGCACATGCAGTCCTACCTGCTCAGGTGCAGTGCGTGGGCCTGGATTGCCTACTTCTCCTAATAGGTGAAAGCAGGGACACCTTCTCTGGTTTCTCTGGATCCTTCAATGTGATGCTTGTGAAGCACTTTTCAGTCCCCGCCCATGGGACATGGTCCACAGAGAGCGCTTGCTGGTACTGCATCACGCCCCCACGGTTCCCTTCTGCGGCCAGACTGATCACTGTGGACATCAGGAGTGTGTCTGGTCTGAAACTGACCTGGCTCCTGGCAAACAGCCCCAGGTGGCTGGTGATTGCTGCATGATTTTGTTGGGCAGCTTATTTAATGATGTATCCTGCATTTGCTCCCCTTCAACACTGAGACATTCTGCATCGTTCTTGATTGATGCAACCTGGGTACTTCAGACAAGGGGGTCCGCTATGGCACAGTCTTTCTGGGACAGCCACTGGACTCCTGGCTTGTTCGTAAATAAACATTCTCACTGTGGAGTCCCTTCTCTTGTCCCCGGTCCCCTCTGGTAACCTTGTCAGTGGGGATACAGCTCCGCTGTTTTAGAAGATGCTTAAATTGTAATTGAAGTGAACTCTTCATATGCAAGAAATAGGGAACTTGCTGGTTCAAAAAATATAAAAATCAGTGAGATTAAGGGAGAAAGATTTAAGAAAGCAATTAGTGAAATCATGTCTAAAAATCAGTTTGATCCCTGGGAAGAAATATCTTTATATCCACAGAGCTTTTTTGCATCACCTTTGCTCATGAGCAGGACATGCAGTTGAAGTCTCTGACCTCAGTGTGCGGAGTAGGTTTGGGAGAGTTGGGGTTCCGTCTTTATAGACTGTGTGTTCATATCCATTAGCATATTTACTTATAATTAATACAGTACAGAACGCTTTGTTGAAGGCTTTTCATCCCAAACTGAAGAAAGACAGCTTCTCTCCGTGTCCTTGCTGGGGCCCCGAGGCTCAGAACTTGGCTATTGCTTTGAAATTGGGTTGTCACATTTAGGTTGGTGCTAAGTCATCTCAGAGGCCTCAGAAGAGCTCTCTATTTTTGCCTTCACCTCCTTCTTCATCGGCTGTGATTTATTTAACGGACGCTGGATTTCTTTAAACCATCCATTCTCCTATCTAGGACACTGTCTCTGAGTTACAGCCAGAACTAAGCTAGAGATGCTTCTAAATGCAAAATGGTCCTGCCTGGCTGCCGTTTTCCCCCATTTGCCTGAAAGCCGAGCATGGACCACAAATAACACAACAACGGCTCTGGCTCTAGCTGTAGAAAACCCTGACCTCCTCCGGTCTGCAGAGCGAGCCTGGGTGGAGGGGGACGAGCCCTCCAGCCCTGGGCCCAGGCTCTAGGGCAGCTTTTCCCCACGTCCTCCCACATGGCAAGCGTCTGGAGATCTCTAAATCTTGACCTGTGGTCCCATAGGGGAGGGCAGCTGAAGTTCTGCATATCTGAAAAAACTCTTAGCTGCAAACTGGGGATTTCCAGGATCCAGAATTGAAAGTCCTTCTTGGGATGCAGGATACCACGATGTGCGCTGCTGAGTTCGCGGGTACTGTGATGCTTCGTGGCCAGAAGTTGCAACGTGGTCCAGAGCCAGTTTTCAGTGTGTGGACCTGACGGCAGATTACTTGACAACTTGCTCCTTTGAAGACGCCATGCATCTGTGGCGTTTACGTAGACATGGGAAAGAAAATTTAATACTGCCAAGACTCAGCAGGAAGATTTCCATGGTCCTCACAATCTGGGTAGTTGTTGAAGCATATTTCAGCGCTTTCTGGGAATGAAAATGACCCCTGATTACGCAGAAGTGTCACAGAGAATCTCCACCAAATGACTGCTGTTGTAAAGATATAAATTCCTCCTTCTAAAGGCCTTATTTTTAAAATTTATTTATCTGTTTATTTTAATTAGGTATATATGACAGCAGAATGCATTTTGACTCATTGTACACAATGTAGCACAACTTTTTATTTCTGGTTGTACATGATGTAGCGTCACACCATATGTGCAGTCACACATGGACCTAGGGTGATGATATCCGTCTCATTCCACCATCTTTCTTGTGCCCATGCTCCCTCCCCTCAGTCCAATCAAAGTTCCTCCACTTTTCCTATGGCCCCCCCTCCATTAGGGATCAGCATCCACTTATCAGAAAGAACATTCAGCCTTTGTTTTGGGGGGGTTGTTTTACTTTGCTTAGCATGATATTCTCCAATTCCATCTATGTGGATAATACCATAATTTTATTCTCTTTTAATACTGAGTACTATTGCCTTGTGTATATATACCACCGTTTCTTTATCCATTCATCTATTGAAGGACATCTAGGTTGCTTCCACAGTTTAGCTATTGTGAATTGAGCGGCTATAAACATTGATGTGGTTACATTACTATAGTGTGCTGATTTTAAGTCCTTTGCTTATAGACCAAGGAGTGGGATAGCTGGGTCAATGGTGGTTCCATTCCAAGTTTTCTAAGGAATCTCCACCCTGCTTTCCAGATTGGTTGTACCAATTTGCAGTCCCACCAGCAATGTATGCATGTGCCTTTCCCCCACATCCTTGCCAACACTTATTGTTTGTGTTCTTAACAGCTGCCATTCTGACTGAAGTGAGATGAAATCTAAGAGTAGTTTTGATTTGCACTTCTCTAATTACTAGATATGTTGAACATTTTTTCATATATTTGTTGATTGATTATATATCTTCTTCTGAGAAGTGTCTGTAGTGTCTGTTCAGTTCCTTAGCCCATTTGTTGATTGGGTTTTTTTTTTTTTTAGTGTTAAATTTTTTGAGTTCTTTATATATCCTGGAGATTAGTGATTAATGTGCTATCTGATGTGTATATGGCCACAGACATTTGCTCCCAAAATGTAGCTCTCTGTTCACCTTGTTGATTGTTTCTTTTGCTGAGAAGAAGCTTATTTTTTTCATTTGTTTTTCTGTTTGTGTAAAATCCCACAGATACTGTGTCCACAAGTTTGTGCCATGATTTGGATGTAGTTAGATTGTCCCTCAGAGTCTCTGTGCTATAAGCTAGGTTTCCTGGTGATGGGATCAGGGGTGGGACCTTTAGGGATGAGCTTGGTGGGGTCGGTTCTCATGGCTACAGTGGGATACAGCCTGCTGGGGTGTGAAGGTCACTAGGCCTGTCCCTAGAGGCTGAGGGTGTGAAGGTCCCTGGGACTGTCCCTGGAGAGGCTGAGGGTGTGAAGGTCCCTAGGGCTGTCCCTGGAGAGGCTGAGGGTGTGAAGGTCCCTAGGGCTGTCCCTGGAGAGGCTGAGGGTGTGAAGGTCACTAGTACTGTCCCTGGAGAGGCTGAGGGTGTGAAGGTCCCTAGGGCTGTCCCTGGAGAGGCTGAGGGTGTGAAGGTCCCTAGGACTGTCCCCGGAGAGGCTGAGGGTGTGAAGGTCCCTAGGACTGTCCCTGGAGAGGATGAGGGTGTGAAGGTCCCTAGGACTGTCCCTGGAGAGGCTGAGGGTGTGAAGGTCACTAGGCCTGTCCCTGGAGAGGCTGAGGGTGTGAAGGTCACTAGGACTGTCCCTGGAGAGGCTGAGGGTGTGAAGGTCCCTAGGACTGTCCCTGGAGAGGCTGAGGGTGTGAAGGTCCCTAGGACTGTCCCTGGAGAGGCTGAGGGTGTGAAGGTCACTAGGCCTGTCCCTGGAGAGGCTGAGGGTGTGAAGGTCCCTAGGACTGTCCCTGGAGAGGCTGAGGGTGTGAAGGTCCCTAGGCCTGTCCCTGGAGAGGATGAGGGTGTGAAGGTCCCTAGGAATGTCCCTGGAGAGGCTGAGGGTGTGAAGGTCACTAGGCCTGTCCCTGGAGAGGCTGAGGGTGTGAAGGTCCCTAGGACTGTCCCTGGAGAGGCTGAGGGTGTGACGGTCCCTAGGCCTGTCCCTGGAGAGGATGAGGGTGTGAAGGTCCCTAGGACTGTCCCTGGAGAGGCTGAGGGTGTGACGGTCCCTAGGACTGTCCCTGGAGGGTGTGAAGGTCACTAGGGCCTGTCCCTGGAGAGGCTGAGGGTGTGAAGGTCCCTAGGACTGTCCCTGGAGAGGCTGAGGGTGTGAAGGTCCCCAGGACTGTCCCTGGAGGGTGTGAAGGTCACTAGGGCCTGTCCCTGGAGAGGCTGAGGGTGTGAAGGTCCCTAGGACTGTCCCTGGAGAGGCTGAGGGTGTGAAGATCCCTGGGACTGTCCCTGGAGAGGCTGAGGGTGTGAAGGTCACTAGGCCTGTCCCTGGAGAGGCTGAGGGTGTGAAGGTCCCTGGGACTGTCCCTGGAGAGGCTGAGGGTGTGAAGGTCCCTGGGCCTGTCCTTGGAGGGTGTGACGGTCCCCAGGGCCCCTGATTTGTGTCCACTGTTCCTGGAGTTCCGAGCTGGCTTCCTGCCCCCACTGCTCATGGAGGAGCAGCAGGAGGACGCATCCTGTTTGCTCCTGGCTCACTGTGGCCTCAGGAGGGCGTTTCAGGAGAGAAACTCTTCTGCCCAGTGGGTCAGGGAGGATGCGCTTGGTTCCTCCAGTTTGCTTTGTTGAAAACCTCTGCCCACGTTAGCCATTTGGATCTGCTGTCCGCTCTCTGCTGGGAACTGTCTGCTGAAGACTAGCACAGGTCTGGGTCCTGGGCATGTCCTAGCACGTGGACACCTCCGGGCTCTGCTCCGGGTGTCGTCTGTCCTTTCCTGAAGCAGAGGGTGCCCCGGGAATGGACCTCAAGGACTTGAGATACAAGGGCGCAGCATGACACAGTAGAGATGACCAGGGCTGACCTAGCGCCTGCAGTGCAGTGAGCCCCTGAGTGCCCGCTGCGCCCCGAGCAGGAAGAGAGGAGGCCATGCCGCCTCCTGGGGCGTCCGGCCGTGTCAGAGGGAAGGGGCCGGCACAGAAACCCTGGACCTCAGAAACTCTGGACTGGTCATCTTGCAGTTCACAGGCTTCACAGGTGACCACAACCTGGGCAGCCACAATTGAGAACCATTAGGGTTTGGAGAAATGGTTCTTAACCCTATGGCAGCTGGGAAGTCCTACAGAAGTCTCTCTGGAGCATTTAAACAATGTGGATCTCTACTCCAACTACCACCCGCTTCCTGCTTCACATCTCTTCCCCAGTCGGTCTGTGCTGGGACGGGGAGTCCGTGCTGAGCCTCTGGGGCTGGACCACGGGTGCGAGTCGGTGGTTGAGGTCTCCAGCCCAGGAGCCCCTGCACAGGCCCTTCCCGAGGGCCGCAGGCTGGCCCTGTGCTGGATAGGGGTGTGGAGAGACCCCGGTGGTGGTAGTAGGTTTTCTCACTGTCTGTCTGCCCAGGTGGCATCTGGAGACTTCGGTGCTGGGCGGGACGCTGTCTGCAGAGCCCATGGAACTTTGCCCCTGGGCGGTGGCTCTGGGCTCCCTTTGGCTGCCCATGTGGGACTGCTAGAACTGGAAGCTTCCAAAGTAGATGAAAGATGAGACCACTGGGAAACGCTCGTTCCTTTCACCCATCACTCAAAAGGCTTCCAACACAGGGGCCGATTCCCCACAGGACCCTGGTCCAGGGCCGCCTCCTGTACCTTGGTCCCCGTGAGGCCTGTAGCCATGACTCGGAGTCCTCAGGGTCTGCGCCTGCCTTCACTGGGGTGGACACCATCTGAGTTTATTTCTAACTTACAAGCAGAGGAGCCTCCCAGCCCCTTCCCAGCCGCCCCCCCTGCCCCCGGGCGATTCCGCAGAGGCCACCTCCTGGCAGTGGGCTGCCTGCGGGGAAGGAGAAGTGTCACTCTGAGCAGTGCCATCACCCTTCATAGTTATTCATCTGTTAACATTCCTTCCAAGAAAATCAATGCTGCAGTCTTGCAGGAGATGACAAATAAAGTGATGAAAACAAATCAAGGCTGATTGTCTCCTGATGGAAAGAGGAGAGGTGAAGTAGGGTAGTTTGCACTCAGCAGCCGAGGGTCCCTCTAAGCTCTGGGGGCTGGAGGCCGTGGAAACCAGCCTCGGGGCGCACCAGGCAAGGATGGCCCAGACCCCAGTGAGGCGGGTCTGGCTGCTGGCGGCTCCTGGGCCTGGAGTTGATCTGATTGAAGCCAACAGCTTACACCCAATTTCCCCACGAGTTTACCTTATTAAATAAAGCTTTGCCTGTGACTTACCCAGGCAGTAAAAGGAGATACCACCACTAGTGACAAGGACAGTCACACTAGCACACTCCTGGAATCTCCAACGTGGCTGTTATTTATGGAGCGATGGCTTTTGAGACTTATTCTGTGGGATACTAGGCCAAATGGCAGACTCGATCTGGCTTTGCAGAACTTACCACTGGGGTTCAGCCTCCAGCCGTTGCAGAACTTACCACCGGGGTTCAGCCTCCAGCCGTTGCAGAACTTATCATTGGGGTTCAGACTGGACTTTTCCTCCCTACGCCACAGCTCCATGACCACAGCTCCTGCAGAGCCCCATCCTCCAGCCCCGGGTGCTAGTCTGTCCTCTGGAGTCCTCCATGAGCAACCTGAGAAGTGCTGTGTTTGAGGCGGGCTTCCTTGCCCCCGGTGGAACCCGAGGCTGCACCTGAGTTGCCCTGGCCTGTCGGTCGTCATTCCACCCCCCCAGGCCCCCCAGGTGTTCTTCTCCATCTTCAAGGGCCATTTCAGATGTTTTTCCTAATTCTCCCCATTTACCATCCCCGGGAAGTGGCACGCATGGTGCAGATCCCACATTCTGTGTGTCCAAGGGACAGAACTTGATTGAGGTGTGGGGACAGGAGAATCGTACCCTTTTTATGCACAAGGTACCAATATGCATACAATGTATAAAATATCTATTAAAATTTTATGGGGGAAGTAATTAGGAAAATGTGTAAACGTATCTAACCCTGCAAGGGTCTCCTGGGCCAGGCAGGCAGAAGTACAAATGATACGTCGGTCGCGCGGAGAAAGCTGGACCCTCGTGACCTTTGCTGCTTGCTGCTCTTCTTGTCTGTGCCGTGCCACAGCCCCGGGTGGCCCCAGGGACTCTGCTCCCATGTTGGTGGGCTGCTGCATGTGCTCAGACACACAGAGCTCCCGGAGCCCTGCTGCAGGCCCACTCCCCCAGCACGCCCTCTTGGCCACGCTGGAGGCCGGAGATGAGGAATGCAAATCGCCTCCTCAGCTCTCGCTCCTGAGAAGCTGGTGAAGAGTCCGCTGCAGGTCTCCCAGGCTCCTTGAGCAGATTCCTTCGCAGTCACAGCCCTGGCGGCCCTGCCGTCCTCCTTGAAGGCCTGCAGCTCCTCGTCACTGACGGCCCCCAGGCCCAGCAGCGCTGATGAGGGCTTTACAGCCCCCACCATGATCCGGTGTCCACCCTCCTCTGCTACCTGCCCCCTTGACAGCCCAGGAAACCACCCAGACAGGAACAAGAACCCAGGCCACCAATGGCCATCCGGCACTGTCCACTCCAGCCTCGGGCAGCTCTTTCTGAACAGAGGGCGTCGCCTGGCCTGGGGCCTTTGCTCTCATGTAGAGGTCTAGATAAGCCTCCAAACTGTTAACTAGGGACCAGTGACGAAAATCTAGGTCACCCACCCTTATTTCTTCCTCCTAGTGCCTTTTTATTGCGACTCAGCCTTTCGTGTCTGGTTAAACAATCACCAGGACTTTAACTTTTGGTGTGGTGTGACGTGGTTTTGTGCTCCGCAGACCTTCCTGTGGTAGAAGTACGTGAAAAGACAGAGGAGGCCAGACTCGAAGCACTGCCGAAGAAGCCCTCGGGCCTCGGGTCCTGTGTCCCCCGCAGGCTCATCTGCCTGAGCCCAGGGGCGTGAGGCAGAAATGGGACTTACCACACTTAGAAAGGAACTCTCACGTCTGCTCCTCGGTGCTGTTGGGCCGCTCGCTCACATCAGGACACGCGGTGGTGGCCGGCTCCAGTCTGTTGTCACTCTCTAACGTAGCACTGCTATTTGGCTCTTCATCTAAGTGACTCTACCACATAAGATTTCTGGTTTTCAAGTGAAGTTCCACTAGGTGACAAATACTAATGACCCTCCAAACTCCCCTGGTGTACAGGAGGAAGCAGGTAACGAAGCCCAGGTACTTTATGTAGCTTTGTAATGAGTAATGTGTATTGATTTTTCACAGCCTGAAGTGTTTTCATTCATCTTGTGCAAGAAAGTCTGTTAAAGAATTATTAACGATGCGATAATTGCTTTAAGATCTATGTCCTAATTAAAACAGTAAATTCTTTATTACGTCTTTATTTTAATCAGATGTACAGAAAGACAATAATTTTTACAAGAAAAGCTGCGTAAAATAAAATCACCTCATTTAGAAATGCTTCAGAACCCGAGTGGTGCTGCTCAGAGAGACACATGGCGACTTGCGTCCCGCCTGAGTCGCCAACCCCGACGGGAACGGGACATGGGAAAGCCCATTCACGCCTTCTGTGAAGTGCAGCTCGCCCACCCCGTCAGCTTCTGCTGCTGCTTCTTGGAAAAAGAGCCACTTTCTAAAGTGAGGACACGTACTCCGTCCTCCAGCATGGCCAGGAGGTACATGCTGGGGAGCAGGGCCTGCAGGGCAGAGGCAGCTCTGTGTGTCTACATGCTGTGCATTACATGTCCCAAGGGCTCACTTCCATCCCTACCTTGAGGTTGCTTAGAGCTCGGTGGTGGCACAGAGACAGCATGCAGAGCATACCTGACAGCAGAAAGGAATTGCAGGTAGAAGAGTCAGCAGCCCGAGACCGCCAAAGGTACGCAAGATGCAGTGGTCTCTGGCGAGACTCGGCGCGGCTGTGCTCTGTTTCACGGCTGCAGATCTTACCTGCCGTGTTTCCAGCGTTCAGTGTGAAAAGGGGGCTGTGCCATGGGGCCGGGCTTCATCTATCTGAGGGTGCGACGCTTGATCACCAGTCTTGCGCTGACTCCGGCTCCGCGAGCGTGCCTTGGAACCCGTGAAGTCATGGCTCTGGGCTGAGGGAGGAGGTGCTGGTGGCTCAGGTATCGGGCCTTCCCTGCTTACCTGAGGTGGATGGTTGCTTCTTGCTCTGAAGATTGTCTGTTTCCCCTGCTCTGCCTGGAGTTGTTGCCTCCCTCAGCACAAGATTGTAGGCTGCTTTTGGTGTTTGAGACGGGCTCTGAGTGTGTCCCGTGCCGGGCCTTACACGTAGCTCACCAGTGTGTGCTCTAACAGGAAGCACAGGCACAGAGACTGTGCCGGGCAGAGGAGACCACTGGGGCCCCTGGGGGATCATGTGGGGCCTGGTTTTCTTTTGTCACTTCTTTCAAGCTGCAAGCTCCAGCAGACATTCCTCCCACACTCTCTCTGAATCCATCATCAGTCTGTGACCTCGACAGATTTCTAGTGTGCTCTTCATAGACCATGCACACCTGTGCCCTCCTCTCACAGAGTACCAATGTGGTTTAGAAATCAGCCTACTGCAGTGGTACATGCCCACAGTCCACCACAGCCAAGCCATAGAACCACCCAGGTGCCGTCGAGTGATGAACAGATAAAGAAAATGTGACGGGCCTGCACAATGGAGCTCATTCCGCCATAAAGAAGAATGAAATTAGGTCATTTGCAGGAAAATAGATGGACGGGGAACATCAGGCCAGACCCAGAGAGTCAAGGGTGAAGTGTTTTATCTGACGTGTGGAAGCCAGAGAGAAAAAAGGACTTACAAACAGGAACTCGTGAGAATAGAGGGGAGAGTGTTGGAGTGCAATCAGGGGACCACAGGGTTGGGGTGGGCAGAAAGGGGAGAACGGGGGCATGACACTGACCACAACATGTTCTGTGCCTGTACAAGTCTGCCGCAGTGCATTCCGATTTCATATATAATGATGACTTATTTATTAAAAATAAGAGGGAAGACCATGGAATAGAGGAAGTCATGGGGGGAGGACAGGGGAGGATGCTGGGTTTGAAATGGAGCAAACTATGTTATATGCATTTATGAAAATGTCTGAGTGGACCCTCTATCAGGGTAACTACAGGGCACTGATGGGGGCGCCCAACAAGGCTTGTAGATTCCACTGAGATACTTCATACACTTTGGGAATTTTTGTTTGAAAACGTCTGTATTTGGGAGCCCATGCTTCCCCCACCAAAAATAGTCCTGTATCCTTACGAGAACAGGTGTTGGCAGTGGAGAAGCTCACAGTGGACATGCCCAGCTCTTTTTAAAAATATTCCTTTTTTTTAGTTGTATATGGACACAACACCTTTATGGTATTTATTTATTCCCATGTGGTGCTGAGGATCAAACCCAGTGCTCTGACAGGCTAGGCAAGCGCTCTACCACTGAGCCCCAGCCCCAGCCCTGAACATGCCTAACTCTTTACACAGAATTTCCACTCACCTCACAAGGCATGGACACCTGTTCAAATGGCATAGTCAGCTGTAGTGAGATGTGTGAAGATTTAAACGTAATAAGATACATCGAGCATTGGCCTCGATAGGGGAGCATGCATCAGGGGCCCAGTAGGAACCAGCTCAAGGTAGGCTGTGTGCTGTGGGTTCTTCTCCAGATGAACCTGTGTTCAGGTGAGGTGGAAGGCAGTGTGGCCTGGGCCTAGGTGTGGGGAGCCACCCCAAGGTCCGCAGAGACAGGGGTAGAGAAATACGGGCAGATCCCAGAGGGAGGGCGTTGTCCTGAGGAACAGTGATCCCAGTTATTGTTGTCCTGAGGAACAGTGACCCAGTGCAGAGGAACAGTGACCCCAGTGCAAGGACACAGCCTGCTTCACACACAACCTGATAGTCTCAAGGAGGCCAGGGGATAAACCCCACGGAGCACTAATCTGCAGGTTCACTTCCCAGTTTCATTTACCTGTGGTCAAGCATATTAAATGTAGAATTCCAGAGGTAAACCATTCTTGTTTTAAATTGGGTGCTATTCTGAGTGCCAGAGAGAAATCTTGTGCCACCTGCTCCATCCTGTTGGGAAGGGAATCATCCTTTGTCAGCATATCCATCCTGTATACCCTACTCACCCGTTAGTAATCGTGCAACTGTCTTAGTCATCTGACAGTCATGTTATCATGGTGGTGCCTATGTTCACACATCCTTCTGTTACCTAATAATGGCCCCAAAGCACAAGACTAGTGATGATGGCCTATTCCGATGTGCCAAAGAGAAGCTGCCAAGTCTTATAGTAGTTACGCTGAGACTGCCAAGACCCACAGTAGGAAGAACGTTGGGCTTGGAAATTGTGAAGAAGGAAAAATTCACACAAGTTTTGCTGTCACATCTCAAACTGCCAACTCGGAGCTAAGCGCATGACAAGTGCTTAGTAAAGATGTCAAGGCTGCAAATTAGAGGGCTGAGCACTGTCTGTGGCTTCAGGAAGCCTCCGGGGTCTTGGCACCTGTTCTCTGTAGATGGGGTTCAGCTCCTGTAGCCTGATCTGCTGGGCTCCCAGCAGCCAAGATCAGCCAACTGGCAGGATGCACTGTCCATGCAGATGGGCAGGAAGGCAGAGATGGGGGCAGCAGGCCCCATGGGCCTGCAGGGCAACCTCAGGGCATGACTCCGCACACTGAGAGCCCGGAGGCCTTTCTCTGAAGTGTTGTGCCATGACACACTGTTTGTCAACCTAGCAGATCTCCCGGTAGCATCAAGATTATTTCAGCTTTGAAATACTCAGAGACCACCTAAAAAAAGCTAATTAATAGTGCACCCTGTTAGTGCGTGCAGATCTGGCATTATTAGTCTAATTAAGAGGCTTTTAACAGTCTCACTTTCCCGTCTACCAACCCTGCACATCCTAGTGAAAGTAAATTAAACCCATGAATCACAGTGGAGAATGATGGAAGGTACAGGGTAGAGGCAGAACGGAGGAGAGACCAACAGCCCTCGGTGTGTTTAATCTTGTTCCCAGTAAGGGATGATGATTTGAAATTGTAACATCACAATAAAGCATATTATAATTAGTTAGATCACGTGTCTTTGTTTAGGCCACAACAAATGCTGTTCAGTAGCACCACCAGCCCTGGCTATCGACCTACGTGAGATCTCCAGCCCTCTGTCACCCTGGGAAACATTCTCTCCATGCAGGAGGATGGAGCTGGACGGGGGGCGCTGAGAGAAGCAGAGCAGGGCATGACCTGGAGGAGGGAAGGGGTTCCAAAAGGTTCTCGAGGACCCTGTGCGAACATAAGCACGTGGTCCATATGCTGAGGATATCTGGAGAATGACCAGGGGCTTGACGGCGACTGGAACAGAAGGAGTTAAGTGGGCAGATTCCTTCAAGGGACACTTGAGCTGGGGTGTGGGTGACGAGTGGGAGACACCACATTAACCTGGAGGGCAGTCCAGGCCTGGGCGAGAGCCGGTGCAGCAGCAGGATGGTGGGAATGTGCTTTTCTTGTCCTGAGACTGAAAGTCAGTGGCGTTGGAGTGGGATAGCGGGAGGGGTGGCGGGGGGAGGTGGGCAGTGGGCGAGCCAGTGCCCGAGGCTGCCTGCCAGCACGTGTTGGGTGAGGAGGTGGGGCAGAGAGGACCGAGGTGCTGCAGAAGCCGGTAGCACTGACCACAGCCCAGCTGGCCTCGTGGGCATGGCAAGGAGTGGGTGGACCTGGAGAGCAGTTGCGAGCCACCTTGGTGTGGACAGCAAGAAGGAGGACTGGGTGACTCAGGTATGGGGCTCGCTGACAGATGGCACGGGTGGGGCTCAGCAACGGGGGACGGCAGCCCTACCTGCTGCCGCAGGGCAGCTGAGATGGGGACACACTTCGAGTCTCCAGTTGAAACTGCCCTGGGTGCATAGGTGTGATCCGGGGCATGGCCCACTCCTGGGAGCCAAGGACGTCTTCATTAAGGTGATGGTGGTGGTGTTTTCCCGGGTGCACACACAAGCTGAGCTTCACACCGTAGACAGAGCAGCAAGTCAGTCACACTCCAATAACCCCATCATTTGAAAAGCAAGAACAAGGGCAAAAAGTGACATGTTCATTCACCAAGTACAGTTGTCAAGTAGCCACTGGAAATGTGAGTCTGGAACTAGAAAGGGTCATCTCCTGAGAGATGGGAATGGCATCACTGTTCAAATGGTTCCCTGGGTGTGGCCTCTGTGAGATTAACTGTCCTGTTCAGGTGTGTTTCAGAATAGATAAAGAGATAGCACCGAGTGTGGAGGAGACACAGACAGCCAGTCATTTACAGACTCATTCGTCACTGGGTTAAATACCATTGTCTCCAGCCATCCAAATTAGTGTCCAGATCTTGGCTCGAGGCGGAAGTGGGCTGTCAAGTCACCTTTCCAGCCTGGCGTGAGAGGGATTCCAATGCTCTACGTTAAATATACACGTCAGCCTGGACCTGAATGGAGTCCAAATAAGAATGACACAGAGAATCTAATGTGAGAACTAATTGCACTGCTTATTAAATAGTACTACAGGTTTCAAAAATATAGAGGTCACATTAAATTCACTTTTGACTCACACTTATGGTGCCCCAAACTATCCTACTAATCCACGCAACCAAACAGCAGTCAGAGGAAACGTGTCAGATAAACCTCTGCTGACTCCTTGAGACAGGACTCCATAGAAAAGAACATGGTCTGTGTGGAATGAATGGTTAAAGGAATTGCAAGCATAATTTTGAAAACACTCAATTTTAAAATTAGCTGCAACTATCAGCAACTCACTCTGCCTAATAAGTGATTCTGTTATACATAGTTCGTGTGGTTGGCCAAGGGTGTATAGAGGAATCACAGAGCATGTCTAAGAGGTGGAGCTGCTGTGGACGACTCCTCTGCATGGTCCAGGCTGCACACGGGAAGCTCAGAGCATGTATAAGAGGTGGGGATGCTGTGGGTGACTCCTCCACCTGGTCCAGGCTGCCCACAGGAAGCTCAGAGCATGTATAAGAGGTGGAGCTGCTGTGGATGACTCCTCTGCATGGTCCAGGCTGCACACGGGAAGCTCAGAGCATGTCCAAGAGGAGGAGCTGCTATGGGTGGTTCATCCGCCTAGTCCAGGCAGCACAGGAGAAGCTCACAGCATGTCTAAGAGGTGGTGCTGTGGCAGGTAGCTCATCTGCCTGGCCCAGGCTGCCCACAGGAAGCTCAGAGCATGTCTAAGAGGTGGAGCTGCTGTTGGCGGCTCCTCTACCTGGTCCAGGCTGCACACAAGAAGCTCAGAGCATGTCCAAGAGGAGGAGCTGCTATGGGTGGTTCATCCGCCTAGTCCAGGCAGCACAGGAGAAGCTTAGAGCATGTCTAAGAGGTGGGGCTGTGGCAGGTAGCTCATCTGCCTGGCCCAGGCTGCACACGGGAAGCTCAGAGCATGTCTGAGAGGTGGGGATGCTGTGGGTGGCTCCTCCACCTGGTCCAGGCTACACAGGGCATGTCTAAGAGGTGGCGCTGTATCCGCCTGGTCCAGGCTGCACACAGGAAGTTCAGAGCATGTCTAAGCAGCGGTCGTTCTGTAAGTGGCTCCTTGACCTGGTCTCAGCACACTTCAGCTGTGACATTTTGGAGGCAGCCACAGCATTTAGAGGATCAGTGTAGAGACCATAAATGACACACGAACACACATCTCTGAAGAAATATAGGGTGTTTTCTGAGGCAAAGCAGAGCTCGTTGTCTTGGTTGCCTAACGTTCTTGAGGGGCCTCATTGAGCGGTTCTCGTGAATGATGAAGCACTCTGGGGTCGGGTGCTCCTTCCCTGGCAGGCTGCGTCCCTGGGGCAGTGAGGTTGTGCAGAGCAAGCTTCCCTCTGGCAGTGGGCTCATTATACTGACACGTACCTCATGATGTTTTTCAAGGGAAGCCCCTCATTGATCCTGGAGGTTGTTTAGATGTTAATTTGAGTAGTTTGGTTTAAGTAAGATAAACTGGAAATTCTAGGTATGGGAAATTTGTATTTTTTAAGTGCTGGGCTGAAACACAGCTAGAAATCCACTCTATGTGACCTAAAGGGTCAATGTTAGCATGCGGAGGAATTTAGATTTTAGGTGTTACACATAAAAATGTCCTTTATTCTACCTGTGGATGTTTTGAAAGACACTTTTGAATATATAGATTTATATGTAACTTTATTGTTTCTTCCTGAATTTTATTAGCTAAATCTTTTACTGCAAATGAGGATGGGTAGCATGAACAGGTGTCATGCCGGGCCATTTGAATCAACTTCACATGTCACAGAGTGTTCGTTCCCAACAGCTTACTGTGCTGACAGTCTACTGCACAGTATCTGAGACCAGTCCAGGGAGAGTGGAAGGTGGGCAGGGGAATGGACTGTCGGGGACATGCCACTCAGCCTGTCCTTACTGCCATAGGCTGGGGGATCCTCTGAAACTGCAGAATTCAAACCTGCCACCAGACGAGTCGCAGCCCCAAGTTTCTCCTCCCTTTTTCTTTACCACACTGTTTTCTCTTCCTTTTTCAGTGGAAGAAACTGCAAAGGAGAATTTGCCCTTCAGAACTGACAGGCTGAAGCTTCTTGTGCCAGGACTTCCCGAGATCTGCCCACCAACCTACACATGACCTGGAAGCCAAGGTAGGGACTGTGATGTTGATGAGGCCTCTGGTTCTGAGGCATCGACGTTGGGATGCAGCCACCAGGACGAGGGGGCAGTTATCGGGGTCAGTCCTCAGTTCCAAGGGCAGTCTCCTAGGCCACTTCCTGTGACACGCTGGAAGTCTGCTTTTCGGAAGGAATCGGAACAGTGCGTAGGACAGCGTGAGGCACACACGTGTACTTGAGAGTGGCAGACAGGACAGCCATGTGTCCCATGTCACTCCCAAGGGGATTGTGGCCCGGGTGAGCACTCAGCCACAGGTGTCCTGTGTGACCCAGGAGGTGAGTCCTCCTGACAGAGGTGTCCTGTGTGACCCAGGAGGTGAGGCCTCCTGACAGAGGTGCCCTGTGTGACCCAGGAGGTGAGCCCTCCTGACAGAGGTGCCCTGTGTGACCCAGGAGGTGAGGCCTCCTGACAGAGGTGCCCTGTGTGACCCAGGAGGTGAGTCCTCCTGACAGAGGTGCCCTGTGTGACCCAGGAGGTGAGCCCTCCTGACAGACGTGTCCTGTGTGACCCAGGAGGTGAGTCCTCCTGACAGAGATGTCCTGTGTGACCCAGGAGGTGAGTCCTCCTGACAGAGGTGCCCTGTGTGACCAGGAGGTGAGCCCTCCTGACAGAGATGTCCTGTGTGACCCAGGAGGTGAGCCCTCCTGACAGAGGTGTCCTGTGTGACCCAGGAGGTGAGCCCTCCTGACAGAGGTGCCCTGTGTGACCAGGAGGTGAGCCCTCTCTGACAGAGGTGTCCTGTGTGACCCAGGAGGTGAGCCCTCTCTGACAGAGGTGTCCTGTGTGACCCAGGAGGTGAGTCCTCCTGACAGAGGTGCCCTGTGTGACCAGGAGGTGAGCCCTCTCTGACAGAGGTGTCCTGTGTGACCCAGGAGGTGAGCCCTCTCTGACAGAGGTGTCCTGTGTGACCCAGGAGGTGAGCCCTCCTGACAGACGTGTCCTGTGTGACCAGGAGGTGAGTCCTCCTGACAGAGGTGTCCTGTGTGACCCAGGAGGTGAGCCCTCTCTGACAGAGGTGCCCTGTGTGACCCAGGAGGTGAGCCCTCCTGACAGAGGTGTCCTGTGTGACCCAGGAGGTGAGTCCTCCTGACAGAGGTGCCCTGTGTGACCCAGGAGGTGAGTCCTCCTGACAGAGGTGCCCTGTGTGACCAGGAGGTGAGCCCTCCTGACAGAGATGTCCTGTGTGACCAGGAAGTGACCTCCTGACAGAGGTGCCCTGTGTGACCCAGGAGGTGAGCCCTCCTGACAGAGGTGCCCTGTGTGACCCAGGAGGTGAGTCCTCCTGACAGAGATGTCCTGTGTGACCCAGGAGGTGAGCCCTCCTGACAGACGTGTCCTGTGTGACCCAGGAGGTGAGTCCTCCTGACAGAGATGTCCTGTGTGACCCAGGAGGTGAGCCCTCCTGACAGACGTGTCCTGTGTGACCCAGGAGGTGAGTCCTCCTGACAGAGGTGCCCTGTGTGACCCAGGAGGTGAGTCCTCCTGACAGAGATGTCCTGTGTGACCCAGGAGGTGAGTCCTCCTGACAGAGATGTCCTGTGTGACCCAGGAGGTGAGCCCTCCTGACAGAGGTGCCCTATGTGACCCAGGAGGTGAGCCCTCCTGACAGACGTGTCCTGTGTGACCCAGGAGGTGAGTCCTCCTGACAGAGGTGTCCTGTGTGACCCAGGAGGTGAGCCCTCCTGACAGAGGTGCCCTGTGTGACCAGGAAGTGACCTCCTGACAGACGTGTCCTGTGTGACCCAGGAGGTGAGCCCTCCTGACAGACGTGTCCTGTGTGACCCAGGAGGTGAGTCCTCCTGACAGAGGTGTCCTGTGTGACCCAGGAGGTGAGTCCTCCTGACAGAGGTGTCCTGTGTGACCCAGGAGGTGACCCCCTGACAGAGGTGTCCTGTGTGACCCAGGAGGTGAGCCCTCCTGACAGAGGTGTCCTGTGTGACCCAGGAGGTGAGCCCTCCTGACAGACGTGTCCTGTGTGACCCAGGAGGTGAGCCCTCCTGACAGAGATGTCCTGTGTGACCCAGGAGGTGAGCCCTCCTGACAGAGATGTCCTGTGTGACCCAGGAGGTGAGTCCTCCTGACAGAGGTGTCCTGTGTGACCCAGGAGGTGAGCCCTCCTGACAGACGTGTCCTGTGTGACCCAGGAGGTGACCCCCTGACAGAGGTGTCCTGTGTGACCCAGGAGGTGAGTCCTCCTGACAGAGGTGCCCTGTGTGACCAGGAGGTGAGCCCTCCTGACAGACGTGTCCTGTGTGACCCAGGAGGTGAGTCCTCCTGACAGAGGTGCCCTGTGTGACCCAGGAGGTGAGTCCTCCTGACAGAGGTGTCCTGTGTGACCCAGGAGGTGAGCCCTCCTGACAGACGTGTCCTGTGTGACCCAGGAGGTGAGTCCTCCTGACAGAGGTGTCCTGTGTGACCCAGGAGGTGAGCCCTCCTGACAGACGTGTCCTGTGTGACCCAGGAGGTGAGTCCTCCTGACAGAGGTGTCCTGTGTGACCCAGGAGGTGAGCCCTCCTGACAGAGGTGTCCTGTGTGACCCAGGAGGTGAGCCCTCCTGACAGACGTGTCCTGTGTGACCCAGGAGGTGAGTCCTCCTGACAGAGGTGTCCTGTGTGACCCAGGAGGTGAGCCCTCCTGACAGAGGTGTCCTGTGTGACCCAGGAGGTGAGCCCTCCTGACAGACGTGTCCTGTGTGACCCAGGAGGTGAGCCCTCCTGACAGAGATGTCCTGTGTGACCCAGGAGGTGAGCCCTCCTGACAGAGATGTCCTGTGTGACCCAGGAGGTGACCCCCTGACAGAGGTGCCCTGTGTGGCCCAGTTGAGCTGTCTCGAGGTGGCAAGCCTGCCAGGACCTTGGCTCCTGGACCCTGCATCTGTGAGATGTAACCTTCTGTGGTTTAGACGCTATCCAGCAGATTGCTGTTTTGTTATGAACACAGGTATCCTTACTTGTTAATTTTCAAGTGTTCTCTACTTTGTGCTGTTAAAGGATATTTATAAAAATATAAAATCTCAATTCTCCTAAACTAGAAAATCATGATGGATTTTGTGAAGGCCAGGGTGTGACATGGAGTTGGGGGCATCTAGGGCAGGCAGTTTAGGGGTCTCCAGATGCAGGGGCAGACCCCTCCTCATTGGTTGGTCAGCATCAGGTCCACCCACTGACCAGGAGGTGCGATTCTATGGGCAGGGATCACCTGTGTTTCTATGGGCTCTCTGACAGTCCCCGGACTCTAAAATAGCTCAAAGACAGGGCAGTGGTACCTGGGAGTGGTGCCTTCTCTCCCACAGCAGGAGCTGGACCACCGCTATGCACCCTGCGACCCACAGTACCGCCAGACTGAAATCCGTCCCTCTGGTGGGTGTGGAATGATGTCTCACTGTGGCTCTGATTTGCATGTGGTCCTTCACCACTAGAATATCCTCTTGGGGAGTCTTCCAAGACGTGGCCAGTTTCCCTGTTGGTGGTACTGACTTTGGGAGCACAGAGGCCGTAGGGGCTCTCTGTCACTCTCTGCCGTCTCAACAGTATCAGTTTTATCTGTGACCGCCCGGGGTGTTGCTCTTGGATATCTTTCTTCAAATGGACTGTGGTTTGTTAAACATATAAAATCAATATATCTATTGATTTTAAAATTAAAATGTATATGAATGCTACAAAGGGAAAACCAATATCAATTTCCCGTAAACTGAAGGTAGTCATTTAAATAAATATCCCCCAGAAAACCAGCACGAATCCACAATCAGACTCGGGGAGGTAGGCTGGCGCCCAAGCGTGGCGCTGAGCCCCATTCTCTCTTCCTGCTCTTTCTCCTCCCGATCCCACCCCCAGGAAAGGAGAAGAAGGGTATCAGGGAAGTCTCAAAGACGGGCCCCGCCAAACTGTTTCCTCCTCAGTCTGGAGGCTGACTCAGGAGCCATGGGCTCAGTGTGGGACTCAGGCTCCGGTCAGACCCAGAGAAGGCCCCACGTGACAGGTGCACTAGTGGTCCCCAGCCAGGTCCACCCAAACCCCCAGATTCTGTAAGCAGATGGCTAGGCCTGGTGAGAGGAACTGTGCAGACACGGTTCCGGTCTGCCCTTGAGGGCAGGGTTTGTCCTGAGCTGTCTGAGTGCCAGCTTGCGCCTTCTCTGGAGCAGGAGGTCTTCTCTGGTCAGAGTCAGGGAGGGTAGTGGCAGAAGATGATGAAGGACAGAAGCCTCAGCGACTTGACCACTGCTGCTGGCCTTGAGGAGAGGGTGCTGGGAGTGGGGGACACAGGAGGCAGTGCTCAAGGGAGGCCCTGGTCTAAGGTGCTGGTGTCAGTGATGTGAGCTGAGCAGATCCTGCAGGTGGACAGCGTGGCACCCACAGCCCAGGACCCCGCTCTGCACACCTATGCCTGCTGCGAAGCAGTGCTGATGTTGAGTTCTTACCGCACACACAACTTTCAAAGAGGCAGGAGGAAACTTTTGAAGGCCAGGCATAGGTTTATGCCATTGATTGTGGTTTGATTGTATAAACCTATTGAGGCACAAGCAATAAATATGTATATAGCCTTTGTATAAAGAGAAAGGATTTGGGAGGGAGGGAAGGAGGGAGGGAGACAGAGGAGGAGGGGTAACAATCTACTATGGTGCTATTTGGTAATCTGCCTTGATAGTCACACCATTCTCTGGAAATATAATTTATTTTCATTAAAAAAAAAAAAAACACTGTGTTGTTCAAAGTCATGGTCACTTAGAGTTGGAGTCCAAACTAGAATCTAGGTCTTTGGTCCAGTGTTTGTACTGCACTGCATAATTACATGATGTGAGCGTCAAGGAGAGGGGAAAAGCAATTGAAAAAGGGGTCTCACAAAAATAAAAGGGAGACTGATAGAGTAGAGGAGGGGGTCAAGAGTGAGGAGGAGGGGGAGCACGGGAGCACTGGGATCGAAGTTTGGCAAATTACCGTATGTCCATCAGAATGTCCCACAAGGAATCCTGAACACTTATCGTTATAGTCCAATAACTGAATAGTAATGACAGAAGGGCAATCAGTCGAGTAGGGCAATGGAGGGGCAGGAGGAGAGGGAGGGGAAGGACTGGGGCATGGGACTGAGCAAATTATGTTAGGTGTGTGCACAAACATGGCATAATGAGTCCCACAACTGTGCAATTGTCGTGCTCCAGGAAAGGTGTGTTGACAGTAGAGTTTACGGCAGGCTGTTCACAAGCTCTGCTGTGCCCTTGGCTTTGTCCTCATGGGTGTCAGTGGACTTACGTGAACCAGGGCCACACATTGTCAAGAGAATTAGACACACTGAACAATTTCAAGTTATCCTCAGAGCAACATGTTGGACTATAGTTTTGTTCCAATAGTCTTGGGTTGGAATATTCTGTGCAAAGTAGATTATGTCCTGAAAGGCAAAGAGCAGACTCAAGAATCACTCTGCTGAGGAGATAGCTCTATCTGAAGAAGGGAGCAGGGAAAGAAGGAGCCAGGACTGCAGAGCTCGGGGCTCCGGCCACCTGGTGCAGTCCCTTTGCAGTTCACACCTTTGCAGTTCACACCTTTGCAGTTCACACCTTTGCAGTTCACACCGCTGCCCTAGGGGAGGCAGCGGATAAGGATGGGCTGAGCCACCGTCATTGGATAAATGTCCTGCCGAGGAGGAAATTAAATGTCTGCTGGCAGACAGTTCCTTGGCTGGCTCTGATTGATCCAAGGGACACAAAACCTGTCTCTCAACAGTTTGTAGGCAGGGAACTGTCGGCAGCAGCCTGAGTCCAGAGCCGCTGAGTGGGCAGGGGTGCTTCTGGGTCTGCTGCTTCTTCATGGCAATGAGCAGGTGGTGGGATTCAGCTCAGAGGGTGCTGCCGTAGCTGCAGTAACCAACGGCCGTTCCTTGGTGCACCGAGAACTGGAAATGGGGCCAAAGGGCAGGCCTTGGCTCCGTTTCAGATGGAGACCCGAGTGGTCTCTCCACAGGCGTGAAACACTGGCAGCTTCGTTTTCTCCCTCTTTGGCCATCTGTCCTTGGAGACCACAAAAACAGTTTTGTAGACTCAGCCTTGAGCATGCATCAGAGCATTCTCCTCCTTGGAAAAGAACTCCTCAGCTCCTCTTTCCCGTGTGCTTTCTGTCTCAGCAGTATGTTGTTGAGCAGTGCAGACTTACCAGGGAGAACAACAACAGTGAGACCCACAACGTTGTCATGTCCGTGTCAGCTCTGGCCCCTCCATCAAGATAGCCAGCCTTCCCACAAAACAGTTCCGAAGGTGTCAGTAAGACGTGTCTTGAGGTCAAACGCTTCTCTTCAT
Source organism: Marmota flaviventris (assembly GCF_047511675.1). Classification (NCBI taxonomy): domain Eukaryota; kingdom Metazoa; phylum Chordata; class Mammalia; order Rodentia; family Sciuridae; genus Marmota; species Marmota flaviventris. Next base: position 223,421 of record NC_092517.1, on the reverse strand, counting down.
GAGTGCTAACTGTTAGGATAACTAAATGTGTTCTAGGGTGCATTTGGGTGCTGGACGATCCCGTTCGGCCATGAGACCTCGTTGTTACCATGTTCATCCAGCACCTGCCAGATGTCAACCTGAGAGCACCCTGGACAGGGCATGAATCTGAGTCCTGGGCAATTCCATTTCTCTCCTGGGTTTTGATTTCTCCTCTTTAAATGCAGAGTTTCACTTTTAATGAATCCTGTTTCCACCCAGTGCAGGCAAGAGAGCTCACCACCCTGCTCCGTAACTCCTGGTAATTTCATGGTTAATTTTCTTTCTACCTGAGGCCTCAGTGGGAGTCCCTCATCCTTCACTGGGACAGAAGAAGGAGGGTGAGGGTTCCCACTGTGACGTTGGGCAAGTGATCTTCCCGTGCCTTGGTTTCCTGTCTGTGAAATGTGTTAATTAGTCTGTCCCATATTGAGTGTGGAAAGGATTAAAGAGTATTGACATAGAAATTATCTCTTGAAAATATTTTGCAAAAATGGCCTATAAGTAGTACATGATTTCAATGAAAAATAAGCAATGAGTTTACCCTATCTCTGATCAGCTTCCATTTTGCTCTTCTTGGACATTATATTGAAGTGTTTAACAAAAAGGAGAACTTGAAGATCTGGCTTTGGCCTTGACCTTGTTCCTGACTCTTAAGCCTGCAGGGAGCAGGCCTGGGAACCCCAGAGCATCACCGTCACTGAGCTGTTACAAGGATCCCACCAGCCTGGGTCCTGTCTTCCAGGCACTCCCACGACCCCTGCTGATCTGGCAGAGCATTCCTGGGTCCTTGTCACTCTCCGTCAAGGCCAGTGCTGCTGGGAACACCTGCAACTCGGGTTTGCATGTGGCACAGTCTGTCTGCTCCTCTGAAGAACCAAATTCAGCTGAACTTCCACTTTGTCTTTGTGTTAGTGGTCGGAGCTCACCGTCCCGTCTGGCTTATTCGCATAAGCCAGCCTCGTGTACACAGGGTCAGCATGTGATTCCTTATCTGAAGTCAGTAGGCAGCTAAGGGTTGGCCTTCTGGAGGTTATCTCCTCCCCTCTCTTAAGATCTGTGCTCTCTGAAGTGCCCATGCGGGGCCTGGCTGGCGAGCATCTGACACCCTCCCAACCCACTGGGTCGCCATGTGGACATCCCTGGGCATTTTAACCATTGCACACGTCTTTGGCTCCTTTAAAATATGATCCATCTCTTCTTTGTGAATAGAAGGTAACCAGTGGGGGAGGGAGCAAAGGCGAGATGGCTCTGTGGGTAAATGAGGAAAGGGTGAGTGGTGTGTGAGTTCTTGCTGGTGAAGAACAAATGGTGTCCCCTCACGGCCAAGCCCACCAGGTGTCATTGCTCCAGGAGCAGCCCTGAACTGCATGCTCCTGCGGCCCTTGACCCTTGTCCCCAATGGTTCCATTGCACAGAAAACACCCCCATGTAAGGAGCATCAGTCAGCATCCGTTGGCCAGCAGAACCTTTCTATTAAGATACTGATCACAGAGCCAGCACCTGTGCTGTTAAGCCCCACGACTTCCCCACGACTCGAGGAGGAGAAGCACGCCAGCATCCAGGAGCCCTCTCCCAAGAGGAACTGGCCAGGACAAAGAGGAGTGGCCTGCCATCTGTGGTGCCTCCGGGCACCTGAGCTGGGGATGCACATGGAGGATGCTGTGTGTGCTGGTCAGATGCTTCTCAGGCACAGGTGTCCATTGCTCAGGAATGGCCCGTCAGTCATCACCTGCAGGTCAGGATCTCCTGCCGGACAGAGGAGACCTGTGACTAATGCCTGCATGGTGGCCTGGATAGTGCCCAGGGCGAGCCATGGTGAAACAAGGGAAGGACTGATTGTTGTGAACGACCTTGGCCATCACCCCCATCCCACAGTGCTTATCTTGAGCTCTGAACTCCCCCCATATTGAGCCCGGTCTGGGTATGTTACCACTATCAAGGAAAGATTGCTGTCTGAGCCCCTGATACATAATATATTTGGGCCTTATGTCCTGTAAAACATTGTTTTTTCCCTGAAGATTCAAATAAAACTGACTGTTTGGCTAAAAGAGCCCCAAATATTGAATAGAGAGCACGGAAGTTGATTTTGACCAGATTTCAACAAGCTTCAAGTGCTTAGGAAAGCCTTGTCTAAACAGCCAAGAGCCATAGTGGAGCCCCAAGAGGACCTGAGAGGCCTCTTAGGAAAGTGTTTACCAACGGAGAAGAGCAAGAGCCGCCTCAGTCTTCTTCCTGCGTGTCTAGGGCTCAGGTTCTCTGAGACAGCAGCAGGCCAGGCCCAGTTTCTGTCTGGATGCACAAGCAGCTGCCGTGAGTTTTATTCTGCAAGTTCTAGTGCATTGCAGTCAGTGTGGGCATCGAGGAGTAGCAGTGTGATAAGAAGGACACTCCCTCCATGGCACACACCTGTCTCGTCACAGGAGAGCATCAGCAAACCCGCAGTGGGGATTTTCTACCACCACCTGGTCAGTGCTCATCCAGACCATGAGGTGCTGGGAAACAGGGCCAGCTGGGAATGGCACAGACGGGTGGCCACCGAGGGCAGAATTGCACCCAGCTTAGACCCTGCAACAGGAGGACATAAATGGAAAATGGAGGACACCCAAATAAAGCCCTGAACCAAGGGTGCCCATGTGCCAATGTCAACTCTTGGTGTTGAAAAGTGCTTTAGGGTGACATTAGATGACAGCAGTGGGGACCCTGGACAGTGAACATAGGGATCTCTCTCTTTCTCCTACCTGCAGCTTCTCAGTAAATCCAAATTGTCTCAAAGCTGGAAGGTTTAGGAAAACAACTTACACCCAACCTGTACCCCACTCTCCTGGAGAGGATAGGAATCAGCCGGTCCCCCTGGGGTCCCCCATCTCCTGACAGTGTTGTGTCCACACCAGTGTTTACTGCTGTGTTCCTGTCTACACCACAGGGTGTTGAACCAACAAGTGTGTCATCCTGCGGGGGAGGCACAGGGGAGCATGGGCTCCCGGCTGGGGCTGAGTTTTTGTATGTGCACGTGAGACTCGTGTCTTTCAGGGTCTGGGTTTGCCTGTAAGAAGGCATCCCAGAACAGAACCTGGTCCCAGGGCTCCTGGGCTCCTGGGCTCCATCCACATCTCAGCCTAGGAGTGCAAATCCCTCTTCTCTCCACCCTGAGAAATGGCCAGCCTCATATTCCCCATGAACTCCGGCTTTCACAAGGAGGGAAGAGTCACCTTCCCACCCTTTCTTCTTGGGCCCTGCACATTTCCCCCGCAGGCTTCTCACTTGGAATGGTGGAGGATAAACTGCAGCGAAAGGGAACCCAGACGAACACATACGTGATCAAGCCACTCGTGTCACCACAAACTGCTGTGTTAGAGTAGCCTGGGGCTCACCCTAGGAGGTGTGCAAGGTTGGCGTCCTCCACCCCCTGCCCTCACCTCTCACGTCCCAGCAAGAGACGCAGATTCTGAGACCATCCACTTTTGTCCTGGGGTAGTTACTGTCCGAATGAGTCTGGACGTCTAGCACCCTGCTCTGAGAAGAGCTCTAACCCTCCCTTCTGTTCCTACCTTGCCCCTTTCCAAGGAAGGAGATTTAATGAGGTCACTCAGGGAGTCCAGACACCTCACACCAGGCAGGGAGCAAGCCTAGACAGGACAGGAAACAACAGGACGCTGCAGAGCAGACCAAGGAGGTCCAGTGTAGGACACAGAGGAGCAGGGCATTGTGAGGGGACAGATGGCAAGAGGGCAGGCTGCTGGGCTTTGTAGGGTCAGTAACCGGCGCCTGCACTGGATTCGTCAGTGATGTGTGCAGAAATAGATTTTATTTCCTCAAATCTGAGAGTCCTTTCAGCTTCACAAAATTAATTGAAGAATGAATATTCACAGGTTTTAGCTGTAAAAATGGACCTGTTTATGTTAGAGTTTTGCTGAGGAAGGACTGGGCTCCAGTACTGCAGTTGAGTGCTTTGGAGGGGGCCGTGGTCACTTCTCATGGGCACGCACCCCAAAATGAGGCTTTGGGAAGTATTCTGGCTTCCCCCATCAAGACCCTGACTTCTGTGGGGCCTCGGGCAGCAGAATAAGTGGAAACCACACACAGTACTTCTGAAGGTTTAGAAGTCATGGGAATCATTCACATGCAAACTGTCAGATAGAACTAACTATCCTCCTACCCTGGACAGGCATCTTTATTATGCAAAATTAGAAATATATGTAAAGCTATTTTATAGGACCATGACTGCCAAATATGAAAGGCACCTGGATTTAATTATTATTAAGCACTAATGTGTGGGTTCCACTCTTAGGGTAGTGATATTTGGATGACAGTATTTATATAATTATAAATTTATTGCAAAAGGTTTTTTTCTGGCATTCATTCTGGCAAAATTATTAATTCCACTGCTAGAATTATACTTTTTACTTCTTTTTTATTCTGTTTACAATAATAATCTAAATAATTTTTTAAATGGCATGCAATAATATTTAGTGTACCTACATTTAATGTATTTCATCAGAAATGCAAATTAAATGGTAAAATTTGAACTTATAATCATTAAGTATTTCCCAAGAAGTTATTTTTCTTAATTATTCAGAGGTATTTGTTAAAATTAAAGGTCAAAAATACCAATTGTAATTATAAATTATAACTCAAAATCAGTCTGTTTCTTTTAGATAAATTATCTCGTCTGCATTTATAGAATAATACTACTTGAGTGCCAGGCTTCTGAGGCCACCTCTTTGCCAATATTAAGTATCAGTGACATGATTCATGCATCGTATCTTACACATTGGGGAGTAATGAGTATATTTTAATATTGAAAACATTCCTCCGCCCCACCTACACTTGCTGGGAACACCATGGCCAATTCACAGGTATCTCCAGAACCATAGGTTGGAAAATAACCAGGAAACACACCTTCAACAGAGTGGAGAGTGGTTTTCTTTGGAAAGGCTCTGGTTCGTCTTCCATTCTGAGAGAGGAGTCACACCAGCTGGACTCTCTTGGCTCTTCCTGTGCCCTTGGGCCTCTCAGAACCTCCCTGCATCCCACACTAGCACCTGGGTCCTGGGCAGTGGCACAAGCCACACTCTGTGGCTTCCAGAAGGACTCACCTGTGGACCCAGTATGGGAGATGGGAAGGGACATTGTGCATGGTCACAGTTAAGGGTCACGCTCCGAAGCTGTGGTGGGGTGGGTCCCTACAAACAAAAGGCCCACGTGCTCCTTAAATTTACTTTTTCAGTATTTTTGATATGTTAGAGTATTTTCAAGAGAGAGTCCCAGGATTGGGGCCCTTCCCCAAGTACAGGTACTTGACGGAGTTTGTTGGCCAATCGTGATCACTCGAACCCTGCATCATGTATCATCAGTTTTTAAAACACGAATCTGACTGTCGCAACAGGAGGGATGATATCAGAGTCACAGCATCTCCATACACAAAATTAACCTGGGGACTGCATACATCTTGTGAAGAATGGAAGGATAAACTTCTCTTCCTCCTTGCCCACCATCCCAGATGTGTGCAAGAATCAAAGACAGCGAGGTAGTTTGATAGTGACAAGTCACATAGCCCAAGGTCATTTGTATATATCCGTTACTCTGCTGGGCATTTGACAGACTCCTAATTCAGGGCACTGTAACATCGGGAGGTTGGGTTTCACCAGGATTATTCCACATCCTGGGAGAGAGGCTCTGGAATGAAGGCACCGGCTCTGAAACAGCCCGATTGCCCACATCAACAGTTCTCCAAAGGCAGGGATTCTCTCCATTCCCATGAATCCTGCTGGCCAGGTAGCCACCTTCCTTAACCACCACATGCTATCTGAAATTACAGGCAGATATTGTGACTCGTGGTATCTGAACGGGGACATCACTGGGTCTAGCTTCAGGCAGAGCGTCAGGATTGTGTTATCTGAATGAGGACATTGCTGGATGGAGCGTGAGGCAGAGCGTCATGACTCGTGGTGTCTGAATGGGGACATTGCTGAGTGGACCTTCATACAGAGTGTTATGACTGGGGTGTCAGAATGGGGACATCACTGGGTTTAGCCTCAAGCAGAGCGTCATGACTGGTGGTATCTGAATGGGGACATCACTGGGTTTAGCCTCAGGCAATCCCTAAGAAGAGAAATGGCTTTCAGTAACCAGAGGCAAAGAATGTTATGCAGTGAAAATCTTTGTATAACCTAGGCCCCCAAGTTCATAAAACCATGTCTTTTGTTACTTATTACTTTCCACAAACTCATGTCTGTCCGTTGTGCCTGCTCTGAAGAGACACACTATGCAAATTCACTTCTTTTGAAGGCTGCCCTCAAAAGACTCAGTTTCTAGAGTTCCAAAGACCTGTCTAGACCAGAATTCCCCCAGTCTGCAGACTCATGACCTGCCTATCAGGGAAACACAAGGAACATGAGCCCTACATGTGCCCTACACACCTTCAGCAAAGGAAAGAGTCTTGGCCAACATGGAGAACCCAAAACTGAGACCTTGAAGCATTGAGAATTAGTGGCTGCCTGTTCCTCTTGCGTGAGATCCATTGAGACATGAGGAAGTACATGCATCACTGTTTCCTTAGAGACAGCCAGGAAGGGAAAGTAAGCCCTAGAGTTTGTCATGAGGACAAAGGCTTGCTTAGGAGTGTTCTAGCCCAGGTTTAAGAGTGAGGACTCTAAGCCCAGCTCCCATGATCAGCTCCCACTTGTGCTGCCTGATGCTGGATGACTAGTGTTGTGACCCGTTCAAGGTATTTAAATGCTTCCTGTCCCCAAAATGGGGGTAACAACACAATAGTAGCCTCTTTGTAGGGTGATGAGGATTAAATGATCCATGCCCGCTGAAATCCTAGAACAGTGTTTGGACTTCACCACTTTCTTGCTCACTATTATTCACCATCGCCGTTCCTAGGAGCCATCCTAACCGTCCTGGCTCTTGCAGCAGTCACAGGAGGTCCTGGCCCCAGAACCCCCTCCTCTTGCAGAATTTTCTCCACTGCACAGATTTCTTACGACTGAACTGGCTCCCCATCCTTGAGCAGGTCCTGGGTAAAAGGCTCGCCCTGTTCTTTGGGCCTCCAGCTGATGTAAAGACCCTGTTGTCTGGCAGAGTCCTCCACTTTCTTGTAATCCACTTCTGAAGGTGTAAACACATGGGTGGGAAAGAAGGTAGGAAGGAACTCCTAAAATATTAGTGCAATTGGAGTTCATTCCCAGCCAGTACTGTCCAAGGACAGGGAGGGTTAGCAGGTGCTCGGCGGGGCTCCTGAGGGACGGCTCCTCCTCAGGACCTCATCCAGGCCTTGGCCAAAGTTCTCAGCTTGGAGGTGCGCCTGAGCATCTCTACAGCGGTGGTTCAGCTGTTTGCTTCAACTTGATTCCTCTCACTGTGGAGGATAGCACAACAGTGACCCCTGATGCAGGCATTGACTCTCAACTTCTTCATCGCAACAGCCACAAGCAGACCATGGAGCCCATGACGTAGACTACAATCCTTAAGTCATCGAATCAGGCAGAAAGAAAATGATACTAACTGGAAATGTGGAGCTGCACCAAGAAGTGAGGAGTACCCAAAGGAGAGAGGGCTGGGGTGTTCTGATGTAGCACACGAGGTAATCAGAATACATCAGCAACACCAGCAACTCCACCAGAAAATGAAGAAAATGATCCAAAATGCAGATTGAATGATATAGTCAAGAGTCAATCCAAAAGAAGTAAAATATGGTAAAATAGGAAAAAAGAATGGGTCAGACTAAAAGAAAATAAATAGCAAGATGATATATTAAAACCCATACTGATCATCACATTACGTATAAATGGTCTAAATAGTCTAATTAAAATCCAGAGATTGTCGAAGGGGATAAAATTTGTAACTCAACTATATGCTACTTTCAAAAGACTAACTTAAAAGCAGTAGGAAAAGGCACTGGCCTAGATTTGGGGTTGAATCTGAACTCTGGTTACTGCTCAGTGGTGAAGTTGGAAAGGCTGCTTAGCTTGTCGAGACCTAATTTCCTACCATCTGTTTAAAATGGGGATAAGATGCCTGTCTGATAAGGTTGTGACAAAATTTAAGTGAGTTCATGTAGAATGTGTGACTTAGTTCCTAGCATATGTTCATTGTCTAATAAGTAACAGTGAGGAATTGTTGGTTCCTAGGTTTGTTATAGAAGCTCTAGGTGGGACCCTCTGGAATAGCTTTTCCTCGTCCTGGCACCCAGGAAGTTTCCAATTTGGTCTTGGCCCTTGGATTCCAGCCCCCTGTGCAGAGGACATTTGTATTTTGGTAACTGAGAAAGAAGCTCCAGTCTGCAGTATGGGTTGCTGAGAAAACATCAGTGGGCCTGAACTTGAAGGGGAGCTGGGACTGTCTGTCATCCCTGAGCTGCCTGGAGGCTGGCTCTGCTCAGCCCCCAAGGAGGCATGTGCCCTGCTTGACGGGAGTCAGCTGGTAAGCGATGGAGAAAAGAGACAAGACACCTGGAAGCTGCAGGGCGCGCTCTGTGGGTGGGCAGATGGGAAAGAAGCGTCCGCTCTCCCATTTCCATTGTGACATTATGCATTGTGACATTATGCAAAGATAATGCAGCACAGATGTGTGGGATAAATAATTCAGGAGAAAACAAGAAAGATGCAACCTGAGTGTCCTGAACAGCAGCCAAGAGCTCGGTGGGAGCAGCTCTTGTGCCCCCTCTTCCTAGAAAAGTCCGTGTCGGCGCTTACGTGCAGATGTGAATCCTTTGCAGGAGAGAGAAAACACCATAATTCTACAAAGCTGAACGCTGGGCTGGAACCGCCGCCTCCACACCTGTTTCCAGAAGCGCTTTTCCTCTGTGCAGCCAACTGCTCTCTCTGCTGGCTTCTCTCCACAGTCTCCTCCAACAAGTCCTGAACTTTTGGATGACAGTGAGGTGCCCTGCTTTCACTGAATTGTAGCACCCGCATTCTGTAAAAGTGGGGCATCGAGCACCCAGCCCGCGGCACTGCACTGAGTATGTGGCCGATTTCTGTCCTTTGTTTGATATCCAAAGAAGATTCTCTTGCCCCCAGTTTGGAACCAGAGGTAGCTGAGTTCAGAGAGGTCTCGTGCTCCAGGACAGGTGAACACTCAGCGGTACAGTAGGAGTCACAGACTGGGCGATCTCACCTGAGCTTGCTCTCTGCCTCTGGGTCCTCTCCACCAGAACTTCACTGTGGTCAGGAAAACGGTCTAATGTGGGGTGATCTCCCAGGTGTGGCTGGGGTTTAACTGCAGATGAGCATGCTGCGGAACAGTTTCACCTAGCTCCTTCTGTCCCCAGTGGATCCCCGTGGCCCGTGCTTCTCCTCTGTGCCCCTTGCCCATCTAAGCAAAGAGGTACAGCAGTGCCCATTCCAGGGATCTGGGGGTAAATGCACCTGTCCACATACAAGGTGCAGAACCCCACCTGGGCACACCAGGTGCCCAGAGTCATGACTGGGGATGCGGTAGAGCCAGCTAGGCTTTCCTGGGTCGTTTCTGACCTTCCTGGCACCTGGCTGTGTGGTCAGTCTGCAGAAGGCTAAGTTCAAACATCATGTGTGCAGATTAGAAAAGAAACTCTGTTCTGAACCGTATCAGCAGCTGTGGTCTCCAGGGTGTTTGGGTGCAGCATACAGTGGACTCTGTGAACAGTTTTGAAGTGATGTGTCACAAGACACAGGATGGAACGTGGAATCTTGCATCAGAAACGTCTGAAGCCGATTAAGTCCCCAAGCTTCCTGGAAAAACCAGGTTGCTGGGACAAAGGTCCTGAGGCAGCATTCTGGACTTGCCCCCTGGAGCTGTGGGGAGGTGTGTGGGAGTGAGGTGGGCGCTGAGTCTGGAGAGGGTGATGAGTAGCGTGGCCCTGGCTTGCCAGTGCCCACAGGCTGGTTGATTAGCAGTGTTGAGCTGTGTTGTAAGGGGTGCGCAGGGGAACCTGGGGTCACCACCGCACATGGAGTCTATGGTAGGATCAAATCCAGATGCTGCTTTCTGTCATTTAAATTGCAAGAGGAGTGGAAAAGGCCATGAGACACATTGGATTTTACAGCCAAACCCCTTGATTAACTACAAAATAATGCCACCTAATATTTCGAAACAGTAGGAGACATCTCTCCTGCTTGCACCCCGACACCCACCATGGGAACCTCCTTCTGATTGACCATCAACAGTACACAAACAGACGGATCTTATTGGACAAAAGCCCTAGTGATGGGCATTGTACGTGGCCACTCCTGTCACAGTGAGTTTCCATACCTCCTGACACAGTCACCAGATGAAGCCAGGTGGAGGTGGAGAAGGTGTAGGAAGAGAGCACCGACTCACTGAGGACCGTTCAGTCTGGGCATGGTTGGCCCTTTCTAGACAGAGTCCACCTGGTCTGCTCCCTCGCCCAGAGCCAGTGCGTGTATCCCAGCAAACTGGCCGTCCTCCTTCCCCTGTGGCACTTGCTTATTTTAGAGTCTCCGTTGTGCTGTTTCTCTTACCCACTCACCATCATGTTCTAAGCAGTGAAAACTCCATCATGCTTGGGTCTCCATGGTAACAGCATTGGCAGCTATCGCTTTCATATCAAGTGCGTACTCTGTGGATACTTACCAAGTAAGTCATTGTCCTTACCCACCCTTGCATACGTTTGCACACATAGCTGCAGGGTATGAGCTGAAGAGAAAAGATCCTATCAGAAGAAAAATGGCAGGTGGGGTAGTTCAGTGTCATTCCATGGAAAGCTGTGTGGACCCTCGTTACCTCATTTATATATGAAGCAAAAATATAATTTCCTAAAAACCCAGACATAAACAGTAGCTGACACTCAGTGCTAAGCCAGGCACATGACTTCTTTGACGTTATTCAGTTCCATTCGTAGGACAGCCCGTGGGACAGGGATGAAGAATCAAAATCGAGGGCGAGGCAGGACGAGAGAAAGCAGGCTCAGGTCCACCTCTCCGCACATCGGTCAGTGTGGCCTGTCCACCTGCCCTCCTCAGAGGCGATCCAGCTCATTCACCTGCACACGAGGCCAGGGAGGCCCCGTAGGCTGCTGCCAGCTCAGGTCCAGTGCCCAGTCAGGGAGCCCGGACTGGACATGGGTCTCCCAGTGTTTCTCTCCAGGGTTTTATTTCCCTGGATCTCCATGGTTCTTTTCCTTTTTCCTGAAGTTTACTGATCTCCTTGTAGCAGCACGGGCTTCCAATATCTTTTTCCATTTTTTCTCTTAGCAGGAAAACCGGAAGCATGCCGGGGTCACAAGGCACAGCGCTGGCTTTGCCGAGTGTCTGCTTTGACAAAGGCTGAGGAGAAAGCAGTATCTGTGGATTTTGAAGCCACAGGAGATTCCAGGGGGTTGGGCTGGTGGAGAATCAGTTGCTGGCTCTGCCCTGCAACTTCCCGGGGTCCTTGGGGTGTTCAGGGCGCGGCTGAGGCTGGGCTGCCCTGCAGCTGTGACTGCTGTGCTGGACCAGATGCTGCTCAGCTCATCCTGGGGGCGGTGTCTGTTGCATCCGTCATGTAGCCGTCGCTGGTTGGTGATGTGAGCAGGACATTCCCATCACTTCCCCAAGCTTTTTGGTGGAGAAAGGAAAGAAAGAGGAAAACGTCTGCTTGTGATGCTATTTGATTTTTGCCACTTGTTCTCTCTGCCTCCTCATCAGGGGGTCACGGTATAGCTCAGGAGTGTTCCATCATCTGCCTGGTGCCTGCTGCCCCCATCCTTGATGGAATTCCCACAAGGACAGTGACCACACTCGGGTCCTACTGCAATCCTAGCACTCAATTAGTCGGTCAGTCAGGCAGTAAATGGCTTTAAAAAGACAGGCTGCCCAATGCACAGGGGCGTTGAGACACCACGTGGCACCCCATAAACATGTGCATTGCTGAGGATTTTATGTGTTAGTTAAAAATAAATCTTAAAAAGAAACAGGCTGTGAGGATGACCAAGAAGCAGCACTGGGAATATTACTGAAGCCCCAAGTACTGTCCTGCCATAACCAGCAGAGGTGGCCCTATTGCTGCCCTCAGGATGCTGCTCAGATGTCTGCGCTTCACAAGGAGCTGCACATACAGACAGATGGAGAGCACACGTGGAATTCCAGTGGTGAATTACCTCCTCATCAGTGGGGAAGAGATGGTGATCCAGGTGAGTGGCAGAGTCACAGACTGGGGAGAAACTAATCCAAAAGCCTGTCATCTGCAGCTAGTGGAGAACTGGGTTCACTTGTCCACAGCACAGCCCACGGCGGCCATCACCTGTGGTCCTAGCCAGGGCCTGCATGGTCGTGTGTGTAGCAGGCATGCGTCTGGGGGGCCTTGGTGGCTCACAGCTGCTGAGGAGCAGAAAGAAGAGTAGCCTCAATCCGACCTCAGCCTGTGCGTGGAAAACCCAGCACTGGGGAAAGGAGGCGTGCTCAAAATCTCACACAGACATGTCACTCAACTAAATTCCCATCCATGCAAGGACTAGACAGGCAAGAGTGCTCCGGGATTTGGCAGGACAGTGCATCACGGACAGAGCACAGAGCTCGCTCACTCTCATGTGGGTGGAAACAACAGCGAGGGGACCCTCTCAGCCTTAGTACGTCTTAGTGCAAGGCTGGGAGGAAGTGGTGAATCTCGAGGGTGGTGAAAGTGGACATAGAAGGGCTACGTCCACCTCCAGCTTCAGGCTCTCAGTCACCTATGATAACAAGCTGTTTGATGATTTTTGTGACCTTTTAATTCGGGATACTATGTTGTATGTGAAAACTGAGAAACTGATGGCTTAAGACAGCATTCACACCCCCCCCCCATTTGCCTCTATTTTGGTAGGAAAATTCAAATTATAGTTTTGACCTTTTATTTTAGTTAAAGAGATTTTCAAAGCCCCATGTGTGTTGGCAGAAAGATTCTGGACTTGATTGAACCCTGGGAGGTGTTGGAGTGTGATGTGGGTATGACATTAAGGTTTCTTGCCCTGTGTGTCAGTTGAGGGGAATCAGAGGTTCCCCGAGGGCCCAGGGAGATGGTCTGTCTTCAAATCTTCATGGACTGTGTGCTCTAGTCTCCAGGGATTTAAATGCCTTATTATCTGCAGGCCGGCAACCCTTGCAACCCAGCAGCAGTCCTGAAAGAGTTCAAATGATGTTTCCTACAGAATTCTCATTTTTAGAGTTAATATTTTGGATCCTTTCAAGAAGAATTTAATAGTGAACTCCTTCCACTTTTTTCTTGTATGTTGCCATAACGACCAGAATTGGACTGTGCTCTTAAGTAACTCAGCAGAATTGCTGGAGCCACCTTACCCAGGAGTGAATTCCTCAGGACCTCACCCTACAGAGGAAAATGTCTTGGCTGCCCATGAATCGTCTGCTCCTCCTTAGCTGGATGTGTTATTTAAGGGTTTGTTTTGGTGTCCTGCAGTGATACTTGTGATGGTGGCAGGCACCTCTTGGAAAGCAGGAGGAGATGGCTAGCAGGGGCCCACAGGAGCAGCAGTGGGTGGAGACCAGTGGGTGACTGTCATGATTGGCAGGCTGTGCTCATGCACCAAGCTGAGGGCCCTGCCCAAGCACCAGTTCCCCCTCCTCAGCTCCTCCATGCTTTGAGCTGCGTTGAAGCTGTGCTGTCAGCGGACAGAGGAAAGAGACCACCCTGGGGGATGGGAGCTGTCCCTCCCTGAGAACTCAGTGTGCTGGGCTTGCAGCCAGGTGCTCCCCCAGTGGTCACCATCCTGCAACACACGCTATTACTGTTATGAATCCTATTTTAAAGTCAAATTGAGGTGCAGGTTGGGTGGTCCTTCACACACAGCCATGTCATAGAAAAGCGCTAACATCAAATCTGAATCAGAGTCTGTCTGGCCCTGAAGCCACATTTGAAACTAGTTTTTATGCTATCCACACAGAACTTCCCTCTGGCTTTTAATAACCTAGTAAAGATGGTTTCGAGTGCATGCAGAAAGGCCTTATGCATAGCCTCGGCATGGGCTAGGAGGAGCAGTCTCAGGATGGCACTGTCCAAAGCTCCTCTGACAGCTGCCCTCTGTCCTAGTTCCTAACACTGGTTACCACGTGCGGGGGCTGAGAGGCCCCTCAGTCTTTAGAGAGCTCTGTTGGCTCTGGCTCTCTGCTCCCAGGCTGCACACAGTGTTGAACTTGGCTGGCCAGAGTCACCTGCAGTGACCACACTGCCCTCTGGTGGGGATGCGGGTGCTGTCCTTGGTCCTGAAACAGCTCCTGTGTTGTGGGGGTTCTCACCTGGGAGGCTGCCCTGTGCCAGCGCCCAGTTGTGCCTGTGCCTTTTCTATATCCTTCTTTTCCCAGCAGAGCTGATGTTGTGTGTCTGATTGCTCCTTGTGCTTTTTCTTCATCCCTCCGTTACCAGCAGAGCTGACTGTGCACTGCTCCTCATGCTCCTCTGTCTTCCCCCATCCCTCCGTTACCAGCAGAGCTGACTGTGCACTGCTCCTCATGCTCCTCTGTCTTCCCTCATCCCTCCGTTACCAGCAGAGCTGACTGTGCACTGCTCCTCATGCTCCTCTGTCTTCCCTCATCCCTCCTTTACCAGCAGAGCTGACTGTGCACTGCTCCTCATGCTCCTCTGTCTTCCCTCATCCCTCCTTTACCAGCAGAGCTGACTGTGCACTGCTCCCCATGCTCCTCTGTCTTCCCTCATCCCTCCTTTACCAGCAGAGCTGACTGTGCACTGCTCCTCATGCTCCTCTGTCTTCCCTCATCCCTCCTTTACCAGCAGAGCTGACTGTGCACTGCTCCTCATGCCCCTGTGTCTTCCCCCATCCCTCCTTTACCAGCAGAGCTGACTGTGCACTGCTCCTCATGCTCCTCTGTCTTCCCTCATCCCTCCTTTACCAGCAGAGCTGACTGTGCACTGCTCCCCATGCTCCTCTGTCTTCCCTCATCCCTCCTTTACCAGCAGAGCTGACTGTGCACTGCTCCCCATGCTCCTCTGTCTTCCCTCATCCCTCCTTTACCAGCAGAGCTGACTGTGCACTGCTCCTCATGCTCCTCTGTCTTCCCTCATCCCTCCTTTACCAGCAGAGCTGACTGTGCACTGCTCCCCATGCTCCTCTGTCTTCCCTCATCCCTCCTTTACCAGCAGAGCTGATTCCGTGCACTGTTTCTTACCATGGTTATTCTTGAAAGCTGAAAGTGTGCCTTTGCTCTCTTCCTTCTGATCCTAATGTTCATATCCAGTCAGACCTTGTGGCTGTGGGTTATTGCAAATGTCCAAGGAAAATGAGGAATTAATATCCTGTGGCAGGGCATGGCCACTAACTAGTAGCCAGACATGCAGACTTTGGAACCAGGCTGGCCATGTTGAATTTGAGCTCCTCTGTATTTGCTGGGTGATCAGGAAACTGACCTAAGTTCCTGGAGCCTCAGCTTTCTCATCACCATGATGGAAATGCCACAGTGCCACCTCAGGTCCAGGGGAGCCTGCAAGGAAGCACTGCTTATGAGGTGCTCAGCACAGACCTCGGCCCCCTGCAAGGGTGCAAGGTCATCAGCCTTATCGTCATCCTGCTGCAGCTGCTCTGTTGTCATGAGTCTTGCACTTTTTACCAGTTGTGAAGCTGATTTTCATATGGCACTGTCAAAGTTTTGCTTGCTATGACTAGTAAAATGTTACTTTTATCCATCAGAACCCTTGGCATTTTTAACCGTGCCCTTTGCAGTCCTTGCTGCAGTTAAGCAAGGCTCGTAAAAGATGCTCTGCACCATCAGCCCACGGGCACTGGAAAGGGCTCAGGGGCAAAGCAACATCTGTCCAGGATTCTCTCCTGTCTTTGTACCTGTACCCCCAAAAGCACCTCATGTGGCTTTGCACTCTACTGAAACGTGTGACAAACCCAGTTCCTGAGAGCAGGAATGAGTTCATTTCCAGTGCCTAGTGTCACAGCAACCTCCCCCAGAAGATCTGAGTTCCACGTTCATCACTAACCAATTTGTCTTCCCACATGTAGCTGCTGTGGTTTAGGAATGAGGTGTCTCCCCAAAGCTCCTGTGTCAGGCAACGCAAGAACATTGAGAAGCAAAACGATTGGGTAGTGAGAGCCGTCACCTAACAGTGGCTTGACCCACTGACCTGGATTACCTGTGTGGCAAATGTATGCAGGTGGGCTGTGGTGGGAAGAGGTAGGGCACTGGGGCTGCCTTTGGAGTTGATATTTAGTCCCTGGTGGTGGAGCTTTCTCTCCTTCCTTGATTGCATGAGCTGAGCAGTTCTCCTCCTCCACACCCTTCCACCATGATGTGTGCTCACCTGGGGCTCACAGCAATGGAGGTGGCTGTCTGTGGACTGCGACCTCTGAAACCAGAGGCCCCAAGGGAACTTTTCCTCCTCTAAAAATGTTCTTCTCAGTGTTTTTGATCACATCAATGAAAAAACTCACTCAAACCATCCTCTGCCAAAAAATCATTCATTTATAATTCTTACAGATAATCAGTGTATTTTGCACTAAATTTTGTCATGGCCCATAGATAATTTAATGTAGAGGGGACACATATTCATATGTATTTATCTACATCTATCTGGAACTACAATTAATCTATCCCTATGACAAGCTATATTCAAGGAGTCATCACAGGAAGATAAGCGGCCTAATGTTTATACTGCGTGGCTGAAATAAAGCAGGACTAGAAGATCAGGCTAGCAGGGCTCCCCCAGCTTTGCCCCTCAGGTAGGCAGCTGCAGGAGGTCGCAGGACACGTGTGGTAGTGGAGTGGACTCTGACCCCAGCACTATCCATGTCTGCCCCATTGGCTGGGTGCTTTGGCCAAGTCCCGTGGCCGTTTTGGTTTCTCTGTTTCTCTGTGAAGTAGAATGGTGGGTATTGAGCGAAACACAAGCCGTGGGGGTCTTGGTGTGCGCCGTGGCTGCTGTGCCCTGGACACAGCGGGGAGCAGTCTGGTGCTGCTGCCAGGCCTGCCGGGCCCCTGCCCTGGGTGTAAGCAGCAGCACAGGCAGGAGACGCTGGCACCACTGTCTCCCCTCAGTTCCTGCCCCCATGGGGCCGAGCCCCCCACTGTGTTGCTGTACCTCTTCTGTCTTCCTTTCTGAAGTGCAGAGGGAAGTGTTTGCTTCCCTCCACGTCTGCAGCACCTGGTGGATGCTGGCCTGCAGCACGTGCTAGCAAACATGTGGTGAGTGAGTGATGAAGGAAGAGTGGGGGGAGAAAGCCGTGGCTGGGTGGGGTGCAGAGTATGGTTTGTCGACTCAGAGGGTCCTAGTGACGACGGGCTGGGATGCAGCCCAGTGGCCAAGCACTTCCCCAGCAAGCCCAGGGCCTGGGTTTCATTCCCTACAATGCAAGAAATAATTAAAAAAAGAATAACAAAAAGATGGCACGATATTCCCCGGGCCTAGATAATGCACCCAGAGCAAACCTGAGCATGATCACTCATTCCAACTCAAATGTCACATAGTCTTAAAGACTCATCTGCAGATTCTCCTTTAGGCCTTGTGACTGAGAGATGTCATCGCCACAGCCAGAGCTGATGTCATGCCGTTGTTAGAGGGGGCTGCATGGGACAGACATGTGGCAGGTGGCCGTGTCTCTTGCAGACATCCATGCTGTGTCACTCAGCACATCTCATTTTGTCACCAGTTGCTGCGGCTCTTCCTGCAGGTCTCTGCTGTTCTGCTAGAGTTCTGTGTGTCCTGTTTTCCTGCACCTTCAAAGAGTTCAGACTCTGCGAATGTGGAATCCCTGCTGGTCACATCGTGTGGGTGGGCACGGGGCAGCCATGGTCAGGTGGCAGGTCCCCTTCTCTGTGTGGTGGCACTCAGGAGCTTTGTGGATGCCCTGAGAGGACCAGCAGGGCACAGGCACCTAGGGAGCACCTAGGAGTACTGGTGCTGTTGTCTCACCCTCGTTTGACAAGAGCATCCCTGTTAGAGGTCCTGGAAGTTTTAGCTTACCATCAGCAAAACTGTGACAAAACTGTGACAAAGCTGTGTTTTTGGTGCCTCTTGGCAGTGTTTGTTCTTCTCCTTTTCACTGAAACCATTTCTTCATCCCTCACCTCTTCCCTAAAGAAGAAAATGAGAAAACTCGCCTCGCACATATCCGTGTCTTAGTCTGTAAAATGAAGCTGGTTGTTGTAAAGAGAAAAAAGTCTGAGTTGTTGGGTCTTCAGGTTGCGTCTCAGCCTCTTGTCTGACAGCAAACAGCAGGTAAATCGGTGTGGTTCTCCTCTGTCCTACCTGTGTCCAGCAAGGACAAGTTCATTCCCACGAGTCCTACGGGCGCTGTGGGTGACATGAGAGACACTTCAGCATGAGGACCGAAGCAGCCGGCAGTGCATGCCTGCCCGTGCCTGGAGCTGCACTCTAACTCACCTGACCCAGGTCCTGGAGCTGAGAAGCCTGCCCCGGGGCATGCGCACCACACAAGCTTTGGGATTTATGCTCCTGTCCTGGATTTTGGTCTCATCAGAAATACATCTGAAGACAATGGGTACAAAGGGACGGGGTGAGGAGGTAGTTTCTAAATTTGGAAGTCATAAACTTATGCAGAAATCTATACTATTTCTAACAAACTTCTTTTAAAATGATCAACTCTGAGACTCAGAGCAGCAGTGTATCTCTGTTAGCTCTGTCCTGTCCCAAGCCCCCACACTCCAGGGACAGGGAGCACCCTGTCTTGTAAATCAGCCAGGTAGTTATAGCTGAATATTGAACTTAGAAATAAATAACCTGAATCCAAGAGATTATTTATCAAGTATCGGCAAATTATTTATGACTAAACATGGGCACTTGAGAACTTTTTACCTGATAGCAGTACCAACCAGGAAAGCTTCAATGTGTCAAAGAGGCCCATTAGTAGAGTCACCTCTTGGTACTTGAGTTAAAGAAAGTACTCTGGAAATCTATTTTGTTTGGGGGATGCTATCTTGTTGTATACTTTGTTTTTCTTCTGTGAAGTCATCTAGACAAGGGCGAGATTGCCCTCTCCTGATGGCATGCCCAAACTACAGGTAATCTAAAATCCCTGCAATTGCGGAACAGCGCAGGAAAGCTGTCCCTAAATACAGCCAGCCCTCAGGAGACTGCACCCTGGGCGACAGCAGCAGACCGAACCTCAAAGAGGGACCTGTTTGAAAGAACCCTGGCTTCCTCCCACATGGTGTAACTGTGGCTGCGCTGAGCAAGCACGCTATTCTAGGGCAAATGCCAAGGGGCAGTATTTTTAGATTTCTCAAAAGCAACGACTGAATATATACGAATTTACAAGGAAAGCATTCATGAAGTAATGTGCTGGAAATACATTTCATTAAAAATTCCTTGAGTCAGACTTGAGTGTGACCATGCTGAGAAGCAGGAGCAGCCTGATTCGTCCACGGCACACGCGCGCACTGAGCCCTTTTCTGGGTGCCAGGCATGGGGCGCACAGGTATCAGGGAGTGCTCCCCCACACAGAGGCCTGGAGAGCAGGCTTGGCCAATGGAGGTCTCTGAAAGCCAGAACAGCACCCCATCCTGCAGAGCCTGGCGTTCGCCAGCCTCCACCCACTGGGGACGCCTCCCTCCTCGCGGAGGCCAAGGCCACACAGCGGAGCGGCATTCAGAGGCCAGGGCCCCCTTTGCTCCACTGGAGGCCCACCGGTGGTTGACTTTGGGTGGGATAGTGGGTGCCTCTCCTGGAGGCAGGCAGAGGGCAGGACAGGTAAAGGTGGCTCGGTGGAGCCGGCGGACGTGGGGCACCTGCAGGGCTTTCGCCCCTTTCTCCTCCTTGGCTAAGAGCCTCTGCCCGAGTGCCAGCTTCTCCTCTGCTGTAAACAGATGCTCTCCATCAACGAGGGGTCCGAAGCAGGTCAGCAGTTTCCCTCGCAGCCCTGAGAGAATGCAGCCTCCCTTTCCCGCCTTGACTGCCTGCTCTGTCATCTAATTGGCCCCGTGTGTCCACTTGCCTGCCCTCTGCCCCTGGAGGACACTGTGATTGGCTCAGCGTGGGCCTGCCCATGTCCTTCAGAAGAGGGCATCTGCCCACCCAAGTCCCCGGGGCCAGGTGCTTTGGAGAAGGGTTCTGTTCTAACACACACTTAGGACAACTCAACAGACGCTAGGCAGTGCACTTGCTGTAGCACTGTGTGAGCCTTGCTGTGAGTGCACACGGCAGGTGGCCCACGCCAGAATTTGGGTCCGCAGGACGCTTTGTCCCTGACGCCTGCAGGGGACGTCGCCTAAGCAGGACAGATGCAGGAGAGCAGGGGGTCAGGAGTGGCTCTCGTGCTTCAGAGCTGGCCGTCTGGTCCCGCAGCCCCTAGCCTGGGGAAGCTGTGTGAATTCATTTTTAGTTTAACACAGGTACAGATGGTTGCATAAAGTGACACAGATATATGCATACAGGTTAGTGTAAACAGAGAAGGCCTAAAGGAAAGAATGGGTCACCATCAATGAGAATACTTAGCTCCTTTTCATGCTTGTTGATGTCCTCTTGAATATGTGAAATTGGGGTTTTTAAAATTGGTTCTTTTTAGTTATACAGGACAGTAGATTTCATTTTGATATAATTATACAAGTACGGAATATATCTTATTCTGAATAAGACTCCATGCTCAGGGAGATACGCGATGGTGAGATCCGTATATGTACATAGGAAAAGTAGATCAGATTCATTCCAATATCTTTCCTATTTCTATCCCACCTCCCTTCCCTTCATTTCCCTTTGTCTCATCTACTGAACGTCTATTCTTCCCCTCACACACCTCTGCCTTATTCTGGGTTCGCATCCACATTTCAGCAAAAGCATTCAACCTTTGATTTGGGGAGATTGGTTTATTTCATTTAGCATGATAGTCTCCAGATCCATTTACTGGCAAATGCCATAATTTCATTCTTCTTTATGGCGGAGTAATATTCCATTGTGTATATATACCACAATTTCCTTACCCATTCATCTGTTGAAGGGTGTTAGGTTGGCTTCATAACTTAGCTATTGTGGATGGAGTTGCTATAAACATTGATGTGGCTGTGTCACCGTTGTATGCTGATTTTAAATCCTTTGGATATAAACCAAGGAGTGGGATAGCTGGGTCAAATGGTGGTTCCATTCCTAGTTTTTTGAGGAGTAGCCATACTGCTTTCCAGAGTGGTTGTCCCAATTTGCAGTCCCATTAGCAACGTATGAGTGGGCTTTTCCTCACATCCTTGCCAACATTTATTATTGGTTGTATTCTTATTGCTACTCTGATTGGCATGAGATGGAATCTCAGTGTACTTTCAATTTGCATTTCTCTAATTGCTAGAGATGTTGAACATTTTTTCATATATTCTAACCTGTTATACATTGTATTTTTTTAGGAATATTTCAGTGAGAATTTTTGTATTTGTGTTCATGATAGATATTTGTGGTTTTCTTGCAATATTTTTGGTGTGAGGGTACAACTAGTCTGAACATTTGATAATGTTCCTTCTTCTAACTGGCTAATGTCTTTGATGTTTGGTAGAATTCACCAGCTGACCCATCTGGGTCTAGTTTGCTTTCTTTAGAAGTCTGTTAATTATTGATTCAAGTTATGTAATAGACATGAAGCTATTGTGGTTAGCTATTTATCCAAGTACATCTTGTAAGTTTGTGTCTTTTGAGAAACTGGTCCATTTAATCCGTTTCCAAATTGTGGGCATAGGGCTCTCTGTTCATGTATACTTGATTGTTCTGTAGGTGTCCAGGGGGTCAACAGGGTGCACCTTCTTTTGTCTCTGTGATTTATGGTAGGACTTTCCCCCCATAGTTAGCCTGGCTACAGCTTTATCAATTTTATTGATCTTTTCAAGGAAACAACTCTTTATTTCATTGATTTTTCTCTAGTATTTTGTGTTTTCACTTGTATGAATTTTCACTCTAATATTTATTTACTTATGTATCTATGTGCTGGGGATTGAACCCAGGGGCACTCTACCACTGAGTTACAGCCTTGGCCATTTTGAGTTTTTTAAATTTTGAGACAGGGTCTTGCCAGGTTGCCCAGGCCTTGAACTTGTGACCCTCCTGCCTCGGCCTCCCAGGGTGCTAGGATTACCGGCCCGAGCCACAGTTCCTGGTTGTTATTTCATTTCTTCTGCTTGCTGTGGGTCTAAATTGCTTGTGAACCCCTCCTCCTTTCTTCTTTCTCTGTCTTTTTGGTCTTCAATGACAGAGTGTAGATTTCAGTGTCTTATTTTCTAACAGACACAGTTATAAATTTCCCTCTCAGCGCTGCTTTCTTCCTATCTCACAGGTTTTCATGTTTGTATTTTCACTTTAATTTAATTCAAATATTTAAAAAATCTCTCCTGTAACCTCATCTTTGACCCACATTTTATTTTAAAATTTATTGTTCACCTTCCGTGTTTGAGGATTTGTATATAAAAATCTTTTATTGATTTCTAGTTTCATTCTCTTGTGGTCTGAGGACACACTTTGCATGAATTCTGTTCTCTTACATTCGTTAGGATGCGTTTCGTGCTCCACGTTGCGCTTTATCGCAGTGTGTGCTCCAGCGAGCCTGAGACGGGCGTGCACGCCAGCGCCACCAGGTGGCTGGTGCGGCACCTGCAGGGCTTTCAGGGGACGACCTGCTCATAGTACCCCGACGGGGTGGATTCCTCTCATTACTGCTCTTTCAGCTTCTGCCTCCTGGGTTCAGGGAGCTTTTTGTAGCTGCACACATGTTTCAGATTGTCGTGTCTTCTTGGGGAATTGTCCCTTCACAGCTGTGACACGTCTTGACCCCTGTGGTCACTCCTGGGCTAAGCCTGCCTTGTCAAATAAACTAGCAGCTCCAGCGCTTTTGGCTAGCATTGGCTTCCTCCATTTCCTTTCTTTCAACAGGGACTTTACACCTGAAATGAATTTCTGTATAGGACGTGTAGGTGGAGCTGTTTGGGGAACACACTCTTTTATGGGAGCACCATCATTACGCCGAATCGTGGGGTTCATTGTGCTGTATTCACACACGCGCGACGCGCCCTCTGAGCCGTCTGGTTCGGAGTCAGTACTTCTCTTGGCTCCTGAAGGGCTTCTCCGTTGGGAGTCTTTCCTCCCCACCATGCTGGTCTCTCAGGCAGCCATTCCAAAGTGCCTAGGCCCAGCCACCCAGGCAGCAGGAAGGTACTCTCATGTTTCAGGGCTGCAGGCTGAAGGTCATGTGGTCCGGTTTCTGGCCAGGACCCTCCTGCTGGTAGGGCTGCTTTCCACTGGGTCCTCTCCTCTGCAGGTGCAGGGACAGTCTGCTCTTAGGAGGACACCAGCAGATAAGCCCTGCCTCCTGTGACTTCCAGATCCTGGAGGCCCCTCCTCAAGGGCCTCTGTACTGGGCTCAGCTCTGCAGCACTGATCTGGGGTGGCACACCTGGGGAGCCTCCATGGCACGTGCTTGGGGGAGCCTGGCTTTTCCCTGCTGGTTTTGAGGGGCATTTAGTGCCCTGCTTACCCCCGTCCCCCCTGGACACCACCCCTGTGGTCAGGATTCTGCCGTCAGCTCTCTGCGGTTGTTTGTTCTCAGCACGTACACTGCTTGGTGTCTTTGGAATGTTCTGGATCTGTGGTTTCATACCTGGCATTAATCCTGAGAAGTTTCCAGCCAACATCACGTGCTCTGTTGTCTTTTATCTTCCTTCTGTGTTTCTGCTGTGCGTGGGTTTGCCTGCACCCTTGGCACGTTGCCCACCACTCCGGGGTGCCTGGTCTGCTTTCTCCCTTCGTATTCTACTCTGGGAGGTTTCTGCTGGGTGCCGCCCCTGCCACCCTGCCTCCTCTGCTGCATGGACACTGCTCCTTATTTCTGCCTCCCTCGGCTGACTTCCCGCACTCCCCTGTGCTTCTCTGACTCCCTCTTTCCTCTCGTCCGACCCAAAGGCTCTTTCACGTCCTCTTCTTTTACATCAGCGCTCTGAATGTGCCACTCTCCATGATCCTAAATTCCCAGGTTGGGTCTGTTCCTGATGTCTCCTTTACCTATTCAGAATGTGTGGCTCTTTAAATTTTGGGTTTTTTTTTTCATGTTTTGGAATGCCCCAACTTTTCTGTTGAAAGATGGACATGTTGCATTAGGAGTAGAGGCTGGGTGAGGAGTCCTGCAGTGTGGATGGACACTAGGTATCTACCCAGGGCTCGTTTCTTTTCTCCTGTTCAGGTCTCCCCACTGGACTCTGGACTCCTTCTAGAGAGTCTGGGTGGGGCCCAGCCCTAGCCCGTTGTTCTGATCCCAGAGCCTGTTAGTGTGCCCTCTGGTCAGGGCAAGGTCATGGCCTCTGACCTTCAGGAGGTCTCCGGGTTTTCATGGACCTGTGACTTTCACGGTATTTCTCCTTCCCTCCCCTGGCAGGGAGACTTGGTTATGTGGATCCCTCTGGGCACATTTCACAGTGACCACTCCTCCAACCGGCTCCTCCAGAGGCACAAGGACCTGGTTCCTGGAGCACCACTGTGAGGACCTAGTGGTCCTGGGTCGCAGCTCACACGTGTTGGCCTCCAGTGGTTTGTGAACCTGTCCACTCCAGTGTTCAGGTCTGTCCCTACCAGTGCCTGGCTCTGGGGCTTCTGCTGCAGGTAAGAAAGCTCGCTGCACCTCTAGACTTCAGAGTGACGGTCTGCCTTGCAACCTTGGTGCTGGATAGGTCCCAGAAGAGGTGTTGGCTCAGTTTCAGTTGTAACTCTGTGCTTTACTTGTAAGAGTGAGAACGTTGAGCCCAAGCTCTGCATGTGTGGACGCTGACATAGTAGCAGTGGCCATCTGGCTGATTCTGCAGAATTGGAGTGAGTCACACAGCCTTGCGGAGACACCCCAGAGTCCTCTTGTCTGTGGCCTGTATACAATTTACAACAAATACACAGGATGCTAAACAAAGAGCTATTTCACCCATTCCTGGAGCTCCGCTGGTGATGGTGTGTCCAGGGAACCAAGTGCAGAGGGAGGTTTCCCTGGGTCCCCTGCAATGCAGGCGGTGACTCACTTTTGTCTGTTTCCCTGAATGAAGGACCAGTGACTCACACTGACTCCTCAAGGCTGTGGTGTAACGAATGGGGCAGTTGGTCCTGGACAGCGCTCTCCTCCTCCCCCGTGATTCTGGGGGAGCCTTGGTCAGACTCTGCGGTGACTGGCTGCAAACGCAGAGCTTCCCTGGTGCCTCTTTGGAGGCTGTTTCTGAAGAGCAGAACACAGGGCAAGCCTGCGTCGCTCAGCTTGTCCTTCACATGGGGCAAATCACAAGGTCATTACCACAGGAGGCAGAATCCCAACACGGCCCCAGGGAGCACAGGGATCCCAAGACCAGCACAGACTCTGCTCTGTGCCGAGTGGCAGGAAGGCCCACAGAAAAGAGCAGGTCCGGGCTGGGGATGTGGCTCAAGCGGTAACGCACTCGTGTGGCATGCGCGGGGCGCTGGGTTCCATCCTCAGCACCACATGTAAAGATGTTGTGTTCACCGAAAACTGAAAAATAAATATTAAAAAGTTCTCTCTCTCTGTCTCCCCTCTTCTCTCCTCTCCTCTCCTCCCTCTGGGTGGCCCCGTGGTCCCTGACTGTCCACTACTTCTTCAGAGTGTACCTGTGAGAAAGGGGATGGGGTTGTTTGAAGGGATGAGTACTGTCCTTGAATTAAGCTCCCTGCCCTGGCCCAGCTAGGATCCCTGCTGGGCACTGCTCTCAGATGCTGGGAGAGCTCAGGTTAAAAGAAAGGTAGGAATTTCCTGCTCACAACCTTCATGTGGAAACAGGAACTCTCCCCAAAGCAATAAAGAAAATGCGAAGCCAAGGATGTTGTGCTCAGGCCTGGGCTTCTGGGTCTGGAAAGCTGAGGTTTCTTTTAAGCCACATCCCCTGCGGGGCTGTTTACACTCACGCCCAGTGGAACAAACTCTCAGTAGATGCAATTAAAACACTGTCTTCAAGGTGAAGCAGAGCCAGGCGCTGGGCTGACGGCTTGTAGTGTACCAAGACCATTCACCTAAAGCGTTTGCTGGAATGGCTTTAGCAAATTGCTCCAGCACTTCATTTACTTCTGGTAAAACACCATCCAGATCTACAAACTGGGTGGGGGCTTATGCTGCAGGGGTGTCTGTGAGTGCAGTGACCTTGTGCTTCACATAAAGGCTGAGCCCAGCAATGGCCACTCCAGAGAACTCTGCTGCCTGTTTCCAAATGGGGCCTGAGCTGCAGAACAGGGAGCAGCAGCTGCTTGGAAGAGGGCCAGAGGCAGAGCAGATCTGCGAGCTCTGGGCTCAATCAGGGCTTTGTGAGTAGGGGAGAACTGTTTAGAGGGGAAAGCTGTCCACCCCAATTGGGGTCAGCTCTGATTCAAAGGCAAATCAACCCCTGCTGACTGGGAGCCTTGAGATTCTCTGTTAGCACCTCAGCCTATCAGCTCTGCTCTGGATACATGGGCCAGGTCTGGGCTCCCAGGCAGAGCCTCTAGTTGTGCACTGGCAACACCAAGTCACTGCAGAGTTTTGCTGGACACTTCTTACACTCAGCAGAGTAAGTTATTTATTGCTTCTAAACCTCGGTTTCTTCCTCTGTTAAATGGGGAGATGATGGTCTCACTGTGGTGTGACCATGAATCAGCGTATTTCCCAGGACACAGTTAGAGAGCAGTCACTGTGGAATGCTGTCGCAGCGCCAGCTCCCACGGCAGCAACACTGTCCACCTTGCCCGGATGGCGTGCCCTGTGGGAGGACCCCACGGCCGTACTGGGCTGGATATGCCTGCTTAGTTCAGACCCCAAACGAAACCACCCGAGGGGCAACCCTGCATGGCCTCTACTGGCTGTTGGGAAATCACTTATTCCTAGGACACAGGTGCAAAGTGGAAATACTGCTGGCGTCTCATATGTTCACTGATTCCTGTAGCCTTGAAGTAGATTTAAATAAACATTCTTACTGCAAGTGTTCATTATCAGTGCTATGCCCATAAAAATACCTCCAATTTAGAAAAAGACTGTCTATTAAACATGAGCAGAGCTTTGGGTTTGGCACTTTCATGGAAATTGTACTATGTCTGACCTGTGCACCTCTTTGACTTCCGTGGTCTTCAGGGTTAGACCTGCTCAAAGGGGGCTGCCATTTCAGCCTATCTGAAAACGCAGAAGTGTGGACACCAGGTCTTGTCACAGTCGAGCTGATTCAAGTGACGCTGCAGTTGGCACCCCCAATGATCTAGGCGTTCCATTGGGATGGCGAAAATACTGTTTTGATGACTTGAAAAGAAAAGAATGCTTTGGAAGTTGTTCCTAGTTGGACATCATTCTCTGTCCAGCTTAGTTCACGGCTGAATGCGTTTAAGGGGTCCTGATGCTTCTTCAAGTGGGAAAAGGCTCCTGTTGTGGGTCTGAGACACACACATCTTGATGATGCCATGTGCTGAGGGGACCTGAGCCTCTCTCTTCTGTTCTGGTTCTGAAAGTTAAAGTGTGTTTCTGGATACTTTCCAACTGAGCATGTCTAAACCCTCAGTTCAAAGCTAGGGCTGCTCTGAAGGACTCCCCACACATGGGATGATACATTGACATTATCTATCTTGAATCCCAAGTTACTTCATTCAGGTCATTAGGAGAAATGCAGAGTTTTGTTGGGTTGTTGTCCCCATCTGTTGCCTCTGGGCACAGAGGGCCTTGACCAGACCCCTCCTTTGTCCACTGGTTGTCAGTGAGGCCAAGTCTGAGAAAGACCCCTCTCAGACCCTGTGAGTTAGGTAACAAAGGGATGACAAACCCATACTCTTCCCGAAAACACAAAAGGGAATCTAAGTGATGAAACAGAAAAGGGTGTGATGTGATAGGGCAAAACCCCAGGCATGACCCATCCGTCTAGGTCCATCCCTTCCCTCTCTTCTCTAGACACCCATCTGGTCCAGGTCCATCCCTTCCCTCTCTTCTCTAGACACCCATCTGGTCCAGGTCCATCCCTTCCCTCTCTTCTCTAGATGACCCATCTGGTCCAAATCCATCCGTTTGCTCTCTTAACTAAATTAACCCATGCAGACACCCTAAACTCAGGTTGTTTCTGGAAGTATACTTGAGACAAACACCCATTGCCTGTTATAGGAATTAATGAACACACGGGACTCCAACACCTATATGCCTTCAGCTGTATGGTTTCAAAATCCCACAAAGGATTTTGAAAATGTCTGCTTGCTACAAACCTTCATCAGATCCATGAAGGTTACAAGTAAAGGCTGAGGATCTCTAATCCCCAAATTCCACATCCAAAAATCCTTCTTTCTGGAACATTTTGAGTACTGACATAATGCCAGAAGTGGAAAGTTTCACACTATGAAACTGTCTTATGCACAAAATTACTTAAAATATTGCATAAATTTTTCTCAGGCTGTGTATATATGGTGCATGTGAAACATAAATGAACTTTGTGTTTAGAGTTGGGTCTCATCCCAAGACTTCTCTTTATGGATATGCAAATATTCCAAAATCTGAAAGAATCTATAATCAAAACACTTCTGGCCTCAAACATTTTGGATGAGGGATATTCAACCTGTACTGCCTTGGCTGATACCAAGGGTGGGAGTGTAGTGGGCCCGGGGGAAGGTGGGCGCAGCCATCTCTTCGCTTCTCATCTGGCATGCAGAAGCATGTTCTGAATGGACCACAGGCATGCTGAGCAAGTGACACTTCACTCTTGCTGTAGCCCCAGTTGCCT
The DNA here is from genome assembly GCF_047511675.1 of Marmota flaviventris. Taxonomy (NCBI): domain Eukaryota; kingdom Metazoa; phylum Chordata; class Mammalia; order Rodentia; family Sciuridae; genus Marmota; species Marmota flaviventris. The sequence goes on along the minus strand of NC_092517.1, from coordinate 194,790 downwards.
CTTCCATTTGTCCCGGGTGCTATGTTTAAAATCATGATTTTGATGTAACCCAAGAGGTGAGAAAGATTAGGAAGCGTTCATCATGTACCAGAATCTCTTGGCACTGTGGGGAAGCAGATGGGTGCCCCCCTCTCTCAGTTTCAGCTGCAGTAACTCTGGCGTCTGAAAACTTGCATTTCTCCAAGTGTCCAAGTGACACTATCGCTGCAGGCCCAGGCAACACAGAACCGTGGCTGCAGAGGAGAAAAGCAATGGGTGGAGTCAGGAGGACCAGTGGGGTCCACCTCTCCTCTCCTCCCTCCCTCCTGGCTTGGGCTGGCTGTCAGCGGTGAGAGGGCGTCTCTTCCTCGGGTTTCCCAGGCATGTGTACTTTGTGAGTTCACTGATTCCTGAATTTCTCCTGTCCATTTTTCCTGGGTCATATTTTAGAACTCTATTTTACATCCTTAAGTGCATAGCATAGGGCTCATCCTTACTCAAAGTCCAGTGATGAGTTTTCAAACTGCATCCATTTGAACTCAAATCTTCTGAAATCTTGGACAAGCTGAGCGATGCTCCTGGTTGGTCCAGGACCACGGGGCCTCTCAGAACACAGGACATTCAGCTCCAACGCCAGGAAATTCCTGGAAAAACAGGGTCAGTGAGTCGTATCACTTGGCAGTCTGCCCAAATTGTGCTTACCTCTAAACTTAATGAGCATGTGCTTTTCTACCCAAACAATTTACAAATCATTACATTATACCTATACCAGGAATGCAAAATATTGTCTTTATTCTCAAGATCCCACTGAATAAATAAAATCTTTTTTCCTGACATCTCTTACCTTTATATGATCTTCCTATGCGAAAAAAAAAAAAAATTCCCTGTTGTCCTTATCAGACCACAGGAGCCATTTCTGGACGAAACTGGTTTTATGCTACGGATCTCCTGTGTATTTGGTGGGAAGAAGAAAATTTTTAACTTTATAAAATTTCTAAAACGCAGATTTGAAACAGTAAATTGACCCTGACCTATCTCCAAAATTGGCTATGAAAACTCCCGTGTTTGAGAGTAAACAGAACCACTTATTCTGAAGGCTTTCTAGCTCATCTCTCTTCTGGGAGGGTAATTCTGTGAACTTTCCTACAATAGGACCATGTGCCAGCAGTGGGGAAAGCATGACAAATTAGTTATAGATGTGTATTAAATTACTTTCATTACCATCCTTGGTTGAGGGGCAGGTTCCCCTGAGAGGGATGGCTGATCAAAGAGCCCTTCGATCCGTTGCCATGGCAATGGAGGGCTATTTCCGTTCTGTTGGTAGTGCTTGCTGCTCTCAGAGAAGGAGAGAAACCAAGCCCTAAAGCATAGGGCCCTTTGTGGGTTCTGAGGAAGGCAGGCGGCCATGCTACACTTGGGTACCTTTTGCTGTAGCTTCAATCTTAATGTCCCTCAGAGGCCCATGTTTCAGAGGCCTGGTAGGAGGTGGTGGGGCCTTTAAGAGGTGGCCCTACAGTGACTCAGAGGCAGAGTGTTCACCTGGCATGCGTGAGGCACTGGGTTCGATCCTCAGCACCACATAAAATACAGTTGTTTTTTTTTTTAAAGAGGTGCTCCTAATGGGGGTTTTGTGTCATTGAGGGCCTGCCTTCAAAGGAGGCCGTGGGACCCCAGTCTCTTCTTCCTCTTCCTTTCATGTGCACCACTGACATGAGGTGAAAGTTTGCTACCTCAGGCACTTACCACAGTGTGCTGCCCCTTCCCCGCAGGCCTACAAGAAAGCTTCTACCTGACCATAGACTGGAAGCTTCAAAACTGAGAACCAAAATAAACCCTCTGCATAAGTTGCTTATGTCAGATCTTGTCACAGGAAGGGGGGCTGGATTTAGCCCCATCCCCTTGGCTTCACAAGCCTGGGTTTCAGGTGTGTCTTAAAACCAACCTGTCTGCCAACTTCAAGCAGCCTCTGGCCTTCGGTCTTTGCTGTCCTGTGGAGGCTGCAGTGAACCTGTGGAGAGCCCTGGGGTCTCTCACAAGAGGTCACAGCCACCCTCCCATTTCTTCTCCTGTGCCCTCCTAGCTGCTGCTAGTTGCTGCTCCTCCCCCTGGGCCTCCAGGATTTGTTTTGCTTCCTAACTAAAAAAAATGTCAGCCTTTCACAATTACGCTGAGGCTGGAATTCACAGGAGCTAGAAGACATCCTAGCCCTTGAATGTGAGGCCTCCTAGGAGCACCTCAATACACTCAGGCCTCCAATGAGAGAGGGAATGCACAAGTGGACAATGGCCAGACAATGTAAAAACAGAGCTCTGATCTGCCGTCTGCAGTAACCCATGCAGGAAGCCACACCACCATTTCTGTAGAAAGCAGCCCCTGGCAATGGAGGGCTATTTTCTGTTGGTAGTGCTTGCTGTTGGCAGTACTTAAGAACTGACAGTGCATCAATCCACTTTCTGTGGCCGTGATTGAATGCCACAGGTGATTTATGAAGGAAAGACACCACCGACTCAGTTCTGGAGGCTGGCAGTGTCAGGGCATGGTGCCAGGCTTCTGGCTGTGCTGCTGCAGAGGCTTCCCGTGGCCAGACACAGCAGGCACGCCAGCTCGGCCGCTTTTCCTCTTCTTGTGAAGTCACCAAAGCCATCCTGGGCCCTTGTGACCTCATCTGATCCTTATGGCTTCCAAATGTCATCAGGTGACTTGGGGGATCACATTTGAACATGAGGTTCAGATGGGACAAACCTCCAGGACACAGCATTCCTCTCCTCACGTTTTGCTCCCCCCACCCTACTTCCAACCTGGGACCCTACAGAGAAAGCCCGATGTGTTCCCCAAACAACCACGCAGAGTGGCCGCTGGTCAGTCGGCCTTCAGCTTCCCCGTGCCCACAGGCTTTCAGGGCACTTCCAGGCCTCCCCTCCTGGCCACACCTCCCCCCATGCTGCCTCCCCTCTTCTGGCCCCGCCTCTTCTCTCCAGGCCCCATCTCTCCTGGCTCTGTCTTCCCTCTTGGGGCCCGCCTTGTCTCTCCAGGCCCCGCCTTCCCTTTCCTGGCCCCTCCTTCCCTCTCGTGGCCCCGCCTTCCCTCTCCTGGCCCCGCCTTCCCCCTCCTGGCCCCGCCTCCCCACTCCAGGCCCCATCTCTCCTGGCCCTGTCTTCCCTCTTGGGGCCCGCCTTGTCTCTCCAGGCCCCGCCTTCCCTCTCCTGGCCCCGCCTTTCCTCTCCTGGCCCCTCCCTCCCTCTCCTGGCCCCGCCTCCCCACTCCAGGCCCCATCTCTCCTGGCCCTGTCTTCCCTCTTGGGGCCCGCCTTGTCTCTCCAGGCCCCGCCTTCCCTCTCCTGGCCCCGCCTTCCCTTTCCTGGCCCCTCCTTCCCTCTTGTGGCCCTGCCTTCCTCCTCCTGGCCCCGCCTTCCCTCTCCTGGCCCTGCCTTCCCTCTCCTGGCCCCTCCTTCCCTCTCCTGGCCCCGCCTTCCCTCTCCTGGCCCCTCCTTCCCTCTCCTGGCCCCGCCTTCCCTCTCCTGGTCCCTCCTTCCCTCTCCTGGCCCCGCCTTCCCTCTCCTGGCCCCTCCTTCCCTCTCCTGGCCCCGCCTTCCCTCTCCTGGTCCCTCCTTCCCTCTCCTGGCCCCACCTCCCCACTCCAGGCCCTATCTCTCCAGGCCCCTCCTTCCCTCTCCTGGTCCCGCCTTCCCTCTCCTAGCCCCGCCTTCCCTCTCCTGGCCCCGCCTTCCGTCTCCTAGCCCTTCCTCCTCTCTCCCAGCCACACCTCCCGTCTCTCAGCTCCACCTCCCCTCTCCTGGCCATGCCTCCCCTCTCTTGGACATGCCCCCTCTCTCCTGGCCCTGCCTTCCCTGTCCTGGCCACGCCTCCTCTCTCCAGTGTACCTATTCTTTCTGATCAAGCTTCACTCCTCTTGCTGTTCTACCCAAACAGCATTGGTGTCTGGCACAGCTGGAACTAAATAACCAGTTTGTCCTTACTTGGGTATCTTTGTTCACACAATTTTCTGTTCCAGAAACAAAGGGGGTTGGAGGTGCTGTGGATCATTTGCAAGAGCAGTTGGACCACTTCACTCCTAAGAGCCAGGAGGTTCCTGGGCAGCCGTAGGGATGTCGGAGTGTGCCCCACCCACGGAGCACCAGCGGTCATACATGGTGGCTCTGGAGGTTTAGAAGGAAAAGCTAGATGTCTGAAAGTAGAAAGGCAGAAAACCTCAGATGAATACAAGTGAATGGCAAATGCTCCATTCCCTGATGAGAGGACTGTTGGGACGCCACCAGCAGGTTAAAGAACACCAGTGCCAGGAGCCCACAGGCAGTGAGGGTGAGATTTCTGGGTCAGATACAAGATGAGATAATGTCCAGGAAAGCGGTACACTCCCAGTGCTTTGTCTACCAGAAAGGAATTATGTGTATCCGTGTAGAACAAAAGTACCGTAGTTGACCTCTACTCCTACAGAATGGTAAAACTGCCAAGTGAATAGAAAATAGAGCCCAGCACTGCACTGAGGGGACACCTGTGACCCTTCTGCTGCTTCTCAGACCCTCTGAGGGCCCTCATCTGGATGACAGAGTGGAGGTTGGGGGCTTCCATAGCAGGCTCAATGTCACAGGGTACCTTGATGCTGAGACTAGAGTCAAAAGAGGGTTGGGGTGCACCTCAGTGGGGTGCCTGGCGTGCACACAGCCCTGGGTTCAGTCCTCAGTACTGGGGTTTCAGGTGTGTATGTAGGTGAGGGTATGAAAACTGTAAAAAGAAAAGAAGCCACAGCTCTCTTTTGCCCACAGCACGTCTTGCTCCACACAAGCACATGGGCACCGCCTTCCTCCTTCCTGGGGTCTCCTACAACAACTCTGCCTGGAACACCCACCTCTGTTTGTGGTTGGGCATGTGCCACGGTTCCTGGGGATGGCTGAAAATCAGTACCACTGGGATGAGCCTCAAGCAATGGCAGGTGCAACCCAATGCATGGCCTGCCAACTTGCTTCCCTGTCCTGAGTGGCACCTTCCAGAGGCATGTCCCTTAGAGCGTCTCTGCATGCCCTAGGCTGGCTGGATCAGGAACCCCACTGCAGCATTCACCTCTCCCCAGCTCAGGTGCCCTGCCCAGGTCTCTTGAGTACCCTACTTGCACCCAAACCCTCAGCCTGGGATTGCCTTAGGAGGAACCCAACCACGACTGAGACAAACCTTCCTGTAGTGAAGATTCAGCTTCCCAATGGGACTGTTCAGAGCGCCCACTGTCCAAGCAGTTTGAGTGGACACAAAGGTCATCAGAGAAAACGGACAGAGGAGACAGTGAAAAGAGTCCAGCTTGCTGGGAATGGTTCTTTTTAATACATCCTTTGTCATCAAATGACATAGACTTCCTTACCAGGGATTTGGAACTAGCTTCAAATCCCTCTGTGCCCAGAATACCTTTAATCCTATGTGAATCATCACAATATTGATATTTCCAGATAGAGGAAATTTAATTAACCTTTGGTAAGTTCACATTTCACTCATATTTTGAAAGTAAATACTTTCAAATTTAAGATATGAAGTATAGAGAAATCAAAATTTCACACATAATATAAAATGTCTAGTGAATACTTCAATAGCTAAGCTTTAGAAAGACATAAATCTTAAAATATTAGAAAGTAAAAAGCATATATAGCAAAGTACTTAACTGCTGAAATGAAACAATTGTACTTTCTAAAGTATAACTGTAAGTAAAAACTCAGACTGATGAGTTCCCCAAACGTCTCTGGTAAGAACTGGTCCCCTCCTGAGGACAAGTGTACTTCATCTTCACTAAGGTGCTTCATAAGATCCTCTCCCAACAACAGCTACTGTCCAGTGATGAAATGATGATACAAGCAAGAAAACACAGGTCTCCCGTACACGTGGGCTAATATGTGCACACATGATGGCAACATGACCTCATTTCACACAACTTAATCACATGCCCATTTCACAAAACATCCAAAAATAAAAAGAAAGCATGATCATCTCCATGACCAAATGCTTCAAATATAACTAGTATTATAGTGTGTGTGTGTGTGTGTGTGTATATACACACATATATATATATATATTCCCCAAATTTGTCATATACTTAAAAATATACATTTAAAAACAAACCTATGAGGCTGAGGTTGAGGCTCAGTGGTAGAGCACTTGCCTAGCACGTTTGAGGCCCTGGGTTCGATCCTCAGCACCATATAAAAATAAACAAAATAAAACTATAAAAAAATGACAATTTCTCATTTAAAAAACAAAACAAAAACAAACCTGTATGCAAAAGTTGATATATGATATACATATGTGACATAGGATATATGATATATAGATACATGCACACACACACACACACACACACACACACATATATATATATATATATATATATATATATATATATATAAAGAATTAAGATCAAAGTGAATTAACTTTCAGATACTCTGGGTCTAACACTGTGTTTTCCATGTTATGAAGTATTTATTGAAAGCAATCTACCATTGACTGAATATCTCACTGTATTTATATCTCATTGATTTAAACTTCCGCTATCATTGAATATTGATTATATTTACAAATATTGGCTATTATAAATAGTGCTGCAGTTGATACTTTATTTTACTTTTTATCTAAATTCATTTTTATGATAATTACAGTGAGTGGAATTTTTTAAATATTTTTATGAACTTTTTAAAACTTGACACACATTACTAGATCACTCAGACATGTAATTGACATTTTTTTGTCAGCCATGCACAATAGTTATCACTTAACCATGTGCATAACTTTGTGTGGTAACATTTTTACTTTTGTCACTTTTGTACAAGAAAAAAAGACTCATGATTTTTAGGTTTAGACAGATTTTTCTTTATAGATCCCTGAGTACTGTGTTTTCTCATAATATTAACACTTTTCTTTATTTAGCAAGTATTGTTGATGACCTTAATGCCAAGTTTTATGTTAGATGCAGGAGACACAATATGAACAAAATCATCTTCTTCTTTTCTCACGGGTCTGTGGGAATGCAGTTGAATTATAGGTTGACAGAGGTGCAGTCTGCTCTGGACACATACACAGAAGGCCACAAAAGGCCTTGTGCAAAGAGTTGTTACAGCAGGTCTAAGACCATTTACTTGTCCTTGAAAAGAACTGCGTGGCCCTTGGATGTCAAGAGGGTGTCAACCACTCTGACAAGAAAGGCTCATTGTGTCCCTGTGCCTGAACTACTTGGACAAACAATGAGGTTTGTTACTGAATGCTTGCTTTACTTCCGGGAATCTGGAAACTTGAATCTTGATAGCCAGAAACAGGCTGCCTACTTGACCAGCCCCAAATGAAATACTGGATGTCCTTCCAGCTGAGCATCTTGGTGGGCTGCATCTCATATGTGTTGTCACCGCCTGTTGCTAGGAGACTGAGCATGTTGATGACTAGGAGATTGAGCACTTATGACTGAGGGAAGTGGGTCTTCTGTTGCTAGGAGATTGAGCATTGTGACTGCCTGGAGAGGACCCTCTGTTGCTAGGAGATCGAGAGAATCCTGTGTGACTGTCTGGAGAGGAGCCTTGATGCTAGGAAATCAGACACTGCTTTGGTCTTCCCTAGCAAACTTGAAAGCAAGACCTGAAAGAATCACATTTTTTCAAAGCAACTTAATGTGTCTTAAATCAAGGTAGGAAAATAATTATATAAAAATAAATCCAGCACTCCATGGGCTAAAATACCATATTGGGCATCCAATAAAAAAATTACCAAGCTTTCTGCCAGGCTGACTGACATATCCTTGTAATCCCAACAACTCTGAGATGCAGGAGGATTGCAAATTTAAGGCCAGCATCAGCAACTTAGTAAGGCTGAAATCTTGTCTTAAAATAAAAAGTAAAAAGGGCTAGGGATGTGATTCAGTGATTAAGTGCCCCTGGGTTCAATCCCAGGTACTAAAAAAAGTAAGTAAAATAAAATCTCTAAACAGCAGGTAAATGTGACACCTAATGAGGAAAAAAATCAAAACTCATCTAGCAATTATCAGAATGATATAATAACTAGGCAAGTAACTTAAAACAGTTTTTAACTATACCATATATTCAAGAAGCAAGAAGAAAAACCAAATATGTTAAGTAGTGACATGAAAGACATAGAAGATCCAAATGAAACTTATGGGCATGAAAATTCAAGTCTGAGATGAAAGATACAGTGTATGGGGATGTAAGTACTGAATACACACTGTAGAAGGAAAGATTAGTAAATGCAAACCACAGGGAACAGGAAACAACCACAGGAGATCACAGGGACCACCGAACTGTAGGGATCTTCAAGCAACCAGATATGTGTGTAGATAGAATTCCAAAGGAGAGAATCCAAAGGAAAAGACAGAAAAGATTTTGAAAAGCATTAAAAGGTACCCAGTGCCACGAGGGAGAGGTCTGAAGGAGAGCACTCCCTGGCCAATGAAGCAAGAGATGAGGCCCAGGCACCCCGACTCCCTTTCTCACTCCCCTGGACCTCAGAACACTGGTGCTCCTCGACTTGGGGTAGGACCACAGGAAGCTGAAGTGGCTGCAGATGCTGAATCCACCAGAGTCCCAGCGAGGCAGCACAGCGCTGTGGACCAGCTGTTGACTGCGGAGCTGCGGTCAGTGTCACCACCTAGCATCACCAGTGCCACCCAGCAAGCGCCAGCCCGAGGTCACAGCCCCGCATCTCAAGTGCTGTTTGCGCGCGGCGTCCACACCATAGGGAAGTGGGAGGATCGCAGGAGCAGCCCCTGCACTTGGGAAGCACCTGCACCTGCTTCCTGATCGGGCTGCTGGGGGTGAGTCCGCGCCTCCAGGAAGTGGTGGACCACAGAGTGGAGGGTCATCTGCATCTGCCTTCCACCCTGCCTGCACAGCGCCCTGTTCCCTCAGTCCACCGTGGGGCATGCACATCTTGGTGAATGATGAGCAGCCAGGTACAGTACCTGAGGTACAGTACCTCAGGATTTGGCTTAAGGAACCCCATCTAAGACCTTGCAAGAAGGAAGAGAAAGTGTTTGGTTTGGAGCAAGGAAGTTGAAGCAATTTTTCTGATTGCTTCTGTTTTGTTCTATGAAGAGGATGATGAGATGGGGAATTGAAGGTTTGACAAAAATGAAGAATATTTACCTAATTCCTGTGTAAAATGGGCATGAATGGACTAAAATGAAGACTGAAAATAGAATTGTTAGAGAAAATGCATAAGTGTTTCAGTGCCCCAAAATACACATTGGCTCTAGTCTGCAGGGATATATCCAGCCCTGCTCAGAGGTAGGGCAGAAAGGGTGAGCCCTGGGACCCATCTACATGCAGGTAGAATTTGGCTCAGTTTAGTGTAAGACAAGTTCAAGTCAACAGGCAAGGAGGTTAAGATTAGCAAGGTAGTGATTGAAGAGAAATAAATTCTAAGATGGACCATGAAACATGGAAGAAATTCAGATGGAAGGTGGCCAGGAAGGGAACCAGAAATGATCGTAGCTCTCAGTATAGACAAAGTACTGAGTTATTGGAAGGATGGAGAGAATTGAAAGAAAAGGAGGTGGTGACCTGAGAAGAGCAGGTCTGAATTTACAGTCAGAATGGAAACGGTTTGCTGGCAGTCAGAGTGTTTGTAAGTGGGTGGCTGAGGTGCTGTGACAACAATGACCAAGAGATCTTGGCAGAATCATGCAAAATGACGTAGCAACAGAAAACTAGAAAATTGAACCAACTGTTCACAGTGTTTCATTGAATTCATCATATTCTTTAACAAGGCTCCTTATTTGGGGGACTAACTTTGAGTGACTTTCTTCATTAATGTGCCTTTCCCATGAACAGTAGCCTGAGTTCAGAAGCATGAAAGCATACTTAAGTGCACAGAAGGTGAGATGTGGAGGGAGAGATGAAAGACACCTTTGTGGCAAGATTGAGGGGAACCGGAAGAAGTGAAGTTTGATCAGCCACCCACTCTGTCAAACCTTTCAGAAGTTTGGCTTTCTTCACATGTAAAATATAAACTGTACTTCATATCTCAAGGTGGTTTTCAAGATTAAATTATGCAAGTGAAATTAAGTATCTAATGCTTGACATGTGAAAAGAACTCATATGAGAGTCACCTTTCCATTACTGTAAGAAACACCTGAGATAATCATCTTAAAAAGAAGAAAGGTCTGTTTGGGCTCACAGCTTTGAAGGCTTCAGACTGTGGCTGGTGGGCTCTCTTGCTTTTGGGGCTGTGTGAGGCAGCACATGCTGGAAGGAGCACATGGCAGTAGAGGCTCACCTCACGGCAGCCAGGAGCATAAAGAGGTGACGAGGAGGGCCCCGGTTTCCATATCCCCTTCCAGGGCACGCCCATGACCTCCCTCTCTCCGCTAGGCTCCACCTTCTCGCCATCCCACACCTCCCAGCAGCACCAGGCTGAGGAGAAGGCCTGTGGCAGGTGGGCCTTTCGGGGACACTGAGGACCCAAACATAGCATTTTACAAACCCACAGGTGCACATGTGTTTAAATCAAGTTCTGCTTTTTTCTGTTTCTGAGGTACAAAAAGAATATTTTAAAAAGTAAAATAAAATGCCCGTGACAATCACGCTGCTGGAGGACCATCCTAGACAGGCCGCCTTCGCTGTTGGGCAATTCTTGGGTCGTTTTGTTTTGTAGACATGGCAAGGAGAGTCAGCCAGTTTCGATTTCATCTCTTCAGAGTTGTGTGGTAGTTAATTTATGGAGGTTCTCTCCCTGGAAACCTGTTAAACAGCAACTAAAACATGGATGGAATAAATGATCTACAGACCCAAGAACGAGCACCCCAAAGCAGAAAGAATGGTGGCAACCTAGTGGCAGAGGGCGGCCAAGGAAGGTGAGCCACACTGCTCTTCAGTACTGCAGGGATCGGTTCCAGGACCCACGGGGTACCCCAATCCAAGGATGCTCAAGTCCCTCCCAGGACATGGTGCACTGTTGGATGTGACCTACACACATCCTCCAGTCTACCTTAAATTGTCTCTAGACTACTCAGGATGCCTAATACAAGGTAGAGAAAGTGTAAGTAGTTGTTACACTGTGCTGTGTAGAGAATGAATGAGAAGAAAGTCTGTGTAGGTTCTGCATGGATACAGGGGTTTTCCCCCCAAGTATTTTCAGCCTGTGGTTGGTTGAATCTGCAGACACAGAATTCCAAGGGCAGCTGTGTATTAGACCCTACTTCCAACTCATTCCATCTGCTGGGAAGGTCTCGAATGGGACACTGGGATGCCGACCCTCAGTTTCTTCACCTTGGCCCATCACCTGCTCAGTACCTACCTCCAGCCCTTTGCAAATGCCTTAGTGAAGACCATGCGGACAACTCAAATTCTGTGAGTACTCTGCAGAAAAGGAGGAACCATCCCCGGGGCAAGACAGCCAGCTGCTGACGTCCAGTTACACTGAGCTGTCTGCTGCTGCTTGGCAGAGTTATTTGTCTGCCTTTTATTTTTTTTAATCGCTCTGTAAAACATTCTAATTAGCCATATTGTTTTCTTTATATTATAAAGCCCATTGTTTGCTGTTAACTATAGTCATTTCCCCCAAAGTAAAGGAACAATGCAGAATATAAAAATAAGCTGCTTTCATGGGGTAGGGAATCAATTTAACATGAACTGAGCATCTAACCTGCCACAGTTAACTGCAGTGCTCAAGACCAAGAGATTTACTTGAAAATAAGCCAAGTTCATTTAAAATTCTTATTACCCAGAAATGGGCAGTTCTGGGTTACATGCATATTAATCAATGGGGACTGCTGGGATCCAGATGTGAAGGTGTCTCTCCTGCATAAAGGAGCGTGTAAGTGACTTGCATATTTAATCTCTCACACAGCTCACTGAATCAGTATTCAGGTGCATTCCTGAAAACCTCAACTCAGAGCTTATTTCCTTGGGTCCATAGAAACACAGAACAGGGGAGCAGCTTTAAACCGTAAAGCAATCCTGGGCGCCTCTGAAAGACGCTGTGAGCCATCACCCCATGAGGACGTTTGGCCATCAGGACAGTAAGCATGATCACAGTGCCGGGAGTAGAATAAAGGGCAAGCTGGACAAATGAGCCTCATACACCCCAGTGAGGTGTGACCAGGAAGCTGATGGTGAGGGTGGCGAGGATTCTTGGCTGTGAGGGTTTCAGGTGTTCTCCAGGAGCAGGCTGAGCAGGAAGTGTGCACTCGGGTGCTGAAGGGGTCCATGGCACAAGGAGTGCCCATCACCGTCAGAACCACCCGGCTGAGAGGCAACCGGAAGGCAGCTGCCCGTGGGCTCCAAACCCGCTGTTTGGGTGTTGGGCCTGTGTCACCGCATGAGTGTGTTCCGTGCCCATAAAGTCATTGCTGTTTTTTCTCAGAAAAGTGAAAAACAAAACTTAATGTTGGGGAAACAGACTCTTGTCAATCAAGATATCTGTTGTATAGTTAATTGATAAATTTTAGCTGGTAAGTGACTCATTTAAATATGGGAGATATAAATACATTGCTGAGGTTATACCACATGAAATGAAAGAAAAATGAAACCCTACTGTCTTTTTCAAATATTTTACCTCATTATTTACCCCCAAATTCATAAATAGTTGAGAGAAAAACCAGAAAACCAGAGTGCATACTGTATAACATTCTGGAAAAACAAAACAAAATTAGGGTTAGCAAAAGACCAGTGGGCCTGGCATTGTGGTGTTATCTCAGCAACCCAGAAGGCTGAGGCAGGAGGATCACAAGTTCAGGGTCAGCCTCAGCAACGTAACAAGCCCCAAGCAACTTAGCAAGACCTGTCTCAAAATAAAAAATTAAAAAAGACTGGGGATGTGGCTCGGTGATTAAGCACCCCTGGGTTCAATCACTATACCCCCAAAAAAGAGCAAGAAAGAAAAAGAAAAAGGGACCACGGATGAGAGAGAAGACGGAGGGAAAATGTGGAACGTGTGGGAGTTGTTTCCTGTTTGGGCAGCGACAAAGTAACAGGCATGAGGGTTCATCCTCCAAGTCTGTAAGCACCATGCAGCATGGTAAAATCAGAGGAAATGCTTACGTTATCTCTGTGCTTTGAATCCCACTCCTTCAACTGCCTGGGCAAAACCCTCCTATTGAACATTCACGTGTCCCCACATAGCCAGGTCCAGATCCTTCGGTCGCCCCCGGGTGCTACTGATCACGCCCCAGGGTCGTTCTGAAACAGCACTATGTGGCCGTTGCCATGTTTATGCATCAGTGAGCCACTCAAGACTCACAGAAAAGTCACAAACTCTGGCTATGACACGGGGCAGTTTCAATGAACAAGTATGGGAGGTTAGCAAATGTGATCGGCAACAAGTAAGCAATGGGAACACATCAGTGAAATGCTCTGCACCCTGTCGACCCTGCCTAGGCCGAGATGCCAGGGTCAGCATGGGTACAGAGGAAAGGCCACTTGTCATCCCAGTCTTGCATTTCAACAGCACTTACTGCATGTGAGCACAGCTTTGCTTATTGTTTTTATTATTTGTGCTATGGTTTATATTTCTGAATTAAACTGTTGATACCCTCAATAATTTAGCTCCACCTCCATTAATCAATTAAACCTAGAAAAGTTCATTCCAAGGGAATTATACTCTTTCCTCTTTGCTGATAAGGAACCTAGATCCAGTCAATTAGCCACATTACTTCCCCAAGGTCACGTGGCTAATTAGTTGCAGTGGCCATAGGCCCTGAGCCTCATCTTCTGGTGGCACTGGTGATTGTCACTCCTTGACATTGATTGGAAGCATTCCAACTTTTCTATTCTAACCTCCAAGACTCTGCTTTAGTGAATGGTGCTTGTTCTAGCAACTCCTCATTCATTTATTTGTGCTTCAGCAAAACCCACTGTCACTCATCCAGCAGCACTGTGTGTCTGACCAGCAGCTGTGCCTTGTTCTTCTTACACAGATATCCATGTGTCATACCCTGCACTGGGTGCTGGGGATTCTTTGGAGTATGGTTGCACCTTCAAAGGGATTTATGCTAGTCCAAGGGGATGTGGAGAGAGGGAAGGGGCCAGCTTGTAAACAGCACCAGTCTACCCCAAAGGGCAGTCCTAGGAAAGCAGAGAGAGCTGTGCAAGAGGAGCCAATCTCAGCCTGGATGGGGAAACGAGTTCACACTGCTCATTTCCCAGGGGTCACTGCAGGCTCCAGTCCAGGTGGGTGACATGGTTGGATCTGTGTTTAAGAAAGAGCATTCTGATTGCCTGTGGACAGACTGGACAGGGTGAGGGAGGAGGGAAGAGAGGAGAAGACAGAGAGATCAGTGAGAGATGATGGTGGCTGAACTGGTTGGGAGTAGACATGGGCTGAGAGTTGAAAGCAACCAAAAGTCTTGTTTTGAGGGAGGGAGGGAGGGAGGGAGAGCTCAAGGCTAGCACACAGGATTTGTAGGAAGCCTCACCTGTTAGAGAATGAACACCCTTGCAGGACACAGTTGATATCTTATATAGCTGAGATTGAAAAACCAGCCTCTACCTCAGAGCAAAGCCTGTCCAAGGAAGGGACACGACCTTAGTCCTTGAAAAAACCCACAGAGCACTCCTAAGCACATTCCCACCCTGCTAAGTTGTTTATCTGCAAATAACAGGAGAGATCTGCTGCTCCAGGTGTCCCTGACTCAGTCAGGCTAGGTGGGGATCCATAGCAGCCCCCTAGCAGCCACCAATCAGCATGAGACAGGGAAATACCTGGGATGCCAGATGACCCTGCCCAGGCTGGTGCTGGTCCAGTCCGGGAACTTCACCACGGTGCTCCCACTTGAGGGCACAGGCGGTCCCCGGCCTGGCGGGTGCTTCACAGACTGCCTGTGGCCAGCTCCCTGGCTTCTCTTTGTCCCAGTCATCTCTTCAGGAAGGTTTTCCAGGCTTTTCTATCCTAACCTTGAGTCACCGCCACCCACTTGCTGGCTTGACACACAGCTGTCACCCAGTCGGGCTTGCCTGGCACAGGGCGCGTGCCCGTGAGCTCTCGGCCCTCTCCTGGGCTCTTTCTCCACCCATGGGCGCTGCAGGCAGCGGTGGTACGGGCCTGCTCCAGGTGTGGAAGGACCGACCCAACAGAAGTTGCTCGCCCTAGCCGGCTCCTCTTCTGCACTGAGGTCCAGTGGGCTAATTCTCTATCACAGCCGTCTCCTTTTACAGCTTCAGGAAAGCAAGGCGTGCCCTGACGGTGAGAGCCCACTTTCTAGTGCCTGGCACACACGATGCTCTGTGGACTTCATACTGCATCCAGCTGTTGACCAGCAGTTTTCCTGCTCAGCTGCTGTGCTTTTGTCTGCACCCTTCTGGGGGACTTTTTTTTCCCAGTCAAGACCGGTTTTGGCTGTGGGCTTCCCCGGGCTTCGCTTCTCTTCCTCAGGATGTCCAGTCTGCTTGCCAGCGTTCCATTAATTGATCCAGGAGGCATTTCAACACATTTGTTACATTAAAACATTGGATACGATTCCGTAGTTCAGATCGCTTGGCAGGACTTCAGACTCCAAAATGTCTCCTGCATGAAGTTTTCCAAATGCAGTCTTCATGATTGCAACCACTCTTGAATGTTTCCACATAAATGACACTGATATCCACGGAGCTCAGTGGTTATAAAGAAACCCGTGTGTTTTCCTAATTTTCCTTAAGGTTGAGGTGACTACACAGCCCACTGTGCCTGGGACAGCCCCCAAATATTCCAAATATTTGGAATATTTTTTCATCAAGTGACCAGTGTGGGTGATGAATTGCTTGGTCATGCTTCTTGTGACATAATTGCAGCTAAAATTTGGTCTTTTTTTTTTTAATTAAAAATTTTAGATTTTTTGTCAGTAGCAGAGTCATTTTCTGTACATGCTTGGAGAATAACTTGCTCTATTCCAATCTCTAGTACTTCTCTTTCTCTCCCCTTCTCTTTCCCTCTGTTCTCCTTTCTCTGTGCTCTGCCTTCTATTTATTTAATGTTTTTTAAATTGGTGCTTTATAGGAAAGCAATAAGATTTTATCTTTTCTCTTTGTGCCAAATCATTTCCTATGCAGTAGTTACATAACTTCCTTCTACTGCATTGTTTTGTCATTGATTTGTCTTTAAATTTTATTGTTACATTCATATACAGCAAACTTTACTCTTTTTGAAAGCTCTGAATTTTAAAAACGCAGCAATTCATACAACCAATTCATACACCTCCAGTCAGGAACCTGCCCCTTGCTCCTAGGTATTGTCCATCACTGACCCTTGCCCCCTGGTAAGGGTCAACCTTTTAGTTTTCCTCCTTCAGGATATCATTGGAATGGAGTCATGTGGCTTGGGGAATGTTTTTTCACAGAGCACAATGCACTTGAGATGCACCCAGCTGTGGTGGGTGTGGATATTTCTTGTTTCTTATTGCTCTGTGGTGGAGTTCCCCTATGTGGAAGCACCTCAATTATCTATTTGCCCATGAAAGACTTTTCAGCTCTTTCCAATTTTTTGTTTGTTTAGAATAACCATAGAACAGCATTACTTCTTTTTCCTCCACATCTTTTATTGGTGCACCATGGTTGTACACAGTGGTGGGATTATTGTTACATGCTAGTATATGCACACAGTACAACATGATTCTTCCAGCTTTTGATGACTGTGCATTGATAGAGCTGCTAGAAACTCTCATGAACAGGTTTTGTGTGAACATGTTTTATTTGGGGGAGGTAAACTGCTAGGAGTGGAATTACTGACTGTGTGGCTTAAGGGAACATTTTAGCTTTATTTGAAACTCCCGACTTATTTTGTGGAGCTGTTATGGAATTTCACTTTCCTCACAGCGTCTGAGGAGTGTGAGTGCCCCTCAGAGGGCATGTGGTGGAACCCATGTGGTCTTGCTCCTTCTTCTGAAAGACCCACCGATTCCCTGTCCAAGAAAGACGCACGAGGCACTGGCTGCAAACGCAAGAGGCGATTTATTGATACACAGGCGCCTGCGGGTGCCCAGCGAAACCTCAGCCGGAGCTTCGGTGAACTGGCACACCGGGCTTTGGGGTACAGGATTTTTTATAGGGTCAAGGAGCAGGTTTCGCGCGCGCGGTAAGCAACAGGTTTCTTATTGGTTATTTTGAACCCAACATACAGGTTACCTAAAGGGTAAAGTTATTTTTCATTTTATGTTCCTGGAGTTACACCATATGACAGTTACATATGAACATTCTGTTTTTTTTTTTTTTTTTCTATTCCTGCTTATTAGCCCCTGTTTAGTCAGGCATGCCCTGGAATCTATTCTTCTGCTCTTTCCCAACCATCCTGTTTTTCCCTTTTAATCGGTTTCACTTAACTGATTTTCTGAAAAATACATCTGACGTCTGTGCAGGTGCGGAAGCAAGCCCTGGTGATTTATTACTGGGCCTAAAGTTATTGGGCTGGGGTCTTTCACTTCCAGCCATTTCAGTGGGCACATAGTGGCATCTTGTGGTGTTTTGGATTGCATTTCCCTGATTACTGAGGATATTGAGCACCTTCTCTTGTGTTTGTTGTCCCTCTGTCTTCAAAGGTTAAGTGCCCATTTAAATCTCCATGTTATATTTTAATCTGGATTTGTTTTCTTCTTGTTGAGTTTTGAAAGTTCTTTATATATATTCTGAAGTCCTTTATATATACAAGTCCTCTGTTAGGACTTTCATTAGATGTGTGATTTGCAAATATTTCATCTCAGCCTGTGGCTTGTCATTTTAATGTCTCTCCCAGAGCAGACAGTTTTATTTTGGTGAGATCCACTAAAATGCCTTCATAATGTTGTCAAAATTAATTGAACATATCTGCTGGGGTCCAATTCTGGACACACGGTTAGGTTCCTTTGATCTTTGTTGCTGGAGAATGTAATTAGACTTTAAGAGCTGAGATTAGCATTTTTCCTTTGTCAACTCAGAATGTGATGTTTCACTAATACCGTAGATGACACACCTGTGTTCCAAGGAAATCTTCAGAGATAAAGCGCTGTGCTGATGCAGAGCCAACGCTCATGTCACATGACTGGGACTTTCAGAGTCTATCTAAGTGGGGCCTCAGGAACTGGATTCTGAGGGGAGGTGGATGGCTAACTGCATAGATCCCTCACCATCCTGACCAAAGCTGCACCTCACAGCCCCTGCTGGTGCACGGGGTCGGGGTGGGGCCAGTGGGGTGAGCATTGCCAGAGTCCAGGGCGCCTGCAGTGAGGAGCATTTTGCCATCGTTTGGCCCAGAGAGTCTACCTGCCATTGTTGTGATCTTCTTTCAAATCCTGCTGACTTTTCTACAAGTGGTCTTCATGCATTTGTGGCTTTGTGCTCTCGAGTGGAGAATCCGGTGTGCTTCACATCCTTATTGGTATTGCTTTTGCTCTTCAAGCGTTCTTTTTGCCATCTCCTCTTCCACTGATTGACATTTCTACTTTTTGCAATGGCAGCGTTTCTGTGGGAAATGAATGGGCCACTTGTGGCAGCAAAGGACTTAAACTTGAAAAACTGAAGCACAATGAAAATTTGTTTTTTCAAAAGTCATCTTTATGTAAATATAAAAAAACACAATAAAAAGTGAAGAGATTGTAATCACACCATGAAGATCACTCTAGTTGGCATTTATAAAATATATGCACTTGGTAAAAAGTTAAAATCGTATGAAAAGATAGAAAAGTAAAACACTCTCCTTTCCACCCTCCTGGGTTCATCTCTTCCAAGGCAACCACTTAATTTCTTCTATACCCTCCAAAAGTGTTTTAACAGAAATTTTATTTTTCAAACTCATTTAAATGTGTAAATTTAAGTTTATGCTTTATAGATACAAAAAAGTCACCATGTTTACTTACAAATCAGGCTCCTGACAAACCTCACAGTATTTATTGAAATCAGTGTCAGTGTTTTAAGACCTAAAAACATTAGAAGAAATTCTTAATCTTCTTTGAAAGAACAGATGTAAAAACACAATGCAAAGTACTGCTAATAGATTAAGCTTCTTCTGGAAATTGAGTGTATGATGTGAAGTTTGAAAAGCATTAAGGATAATCATTATAAGGAATAAAACTAACTAGAAACTCTTGAATTTACAGCCACAAGTATGGTTCTCAGTTGAAGGTCTAAAATTATCTAAATTGTGCTGGATGATTTATGTTCTAGAAAACAAGTTTAAATTGGTTTTAGATTAAAAAGTTGTGGTCACACTGATGCAGCCACCAGGTACCCCCACCAAAGAGACCACCACTATACTTGTAACATGTAAGCTTCTCTCCTAGTCAAAAAGATTTTTACAAAGAATGTCAGCAGGATTTCTGTAGAGAGCTCATTGTGGTTTGAAGCTTTCTCTTTCTTGTCAATGCCAGGTTTGCAGACAAATGTGTGAAAGATTCTGTCTCAAGAGAGCTTGCCGTGCATAAGTTACTATCTCTGTCTTCCTTGGTAAAAATGTGTGAAACCTCTGTCTAACCTAACACTATGGGACAAAGAGTAACTATTATGTACCCACCCACTGTTATGGGAGCGTCCACTGAGTATAAATCTCAAAGAATTTCCAGACCTGGGGTCCAGAGATTTGGGGCATGAACCCCTGTGGAGCATAAATAAACCCTCTTCCTGAAAATTCCTGGGGTGTCCAGCCTCATCTGTCCTACATCAACATTTCATAAAATAAATCAGATACTATTTATGACATAATGCACATGTTTTTTTTAAAGCATTGTCTTCTTGATATTGAGCAGATTTTAAAAAGCATGGATACTAAGAAAATATTCATATATTTCATATGATAAATATTCCTGACTAACTAATCAAGATACACATTTGAAAAGGCATCAGACTGTGTTACCACTTGGAATGGAAAGCAGTCTATTTAGAATCCTTGGCCATGTGGAAGAATGGAAAACTTAAAGTTGAAATTGGTGAGGATTCCAGGGTTTCCTATTAACTGGAAACATCTGGGATCTAGAATTGTTCTCTGTGCAAGGTCATAGAACAGAGCTTATCTGCTGGTCACTGTCTAGCTCTACTGATAGCCTTCTAGCTCCCCGGCAACTCTAGTGTGCCAGGAGTGCGGGGCTGGGGGCTTCCTGCCCGGCTCCTGCAGGGCTGGTGGATGATTTGCTCCATGTAACTTCAGCAGCATCCCAGCCCAGGTTTGAGAGTGCTGTAGCATGTCTTTCAATTCAATGTAGTTCCAATAACATCATTTGGAATGTGATATTTTGCTATATAAAAATGCAAACTAGGGGTTGGAGTTGTAAAGTGCTTGCCTCGCACTTGTGAAGCACTGGGTTTGATTTGATTCTTAGCACCACATATAAATAAATAAATAAAATAAAGGTCCATCAACAACTAAAAAAATATTTTTATAAATGCAAACTATGAAATTACTAATGAAATACTGATCCACAGTGGGTTCCCTGTGTCTTTTGTATCTCAAGTTTGTATGACATGTCATTTCCATATGAATGGCAATGCTTTGAATACACGAATGTGTTTTTAGAAATCGCTAATGGTGTAGTTATATTTCACTATGAAATACCTGTGGGTACAGAAAGGGAATGTCTTGGAGTATTCTGAGGCTTTTTCTGCACTTTGACTTTTCAAAAGCAAATTAATTCCAACCTTATATTGGAAGATTGCCATCCTTATATGTATAAAATGAAGTGATTAAAATATACATAACTTTCTTTTAGAAAATAAACTTGTCATCTTTCTGATCTGTTCACGTTTATGTGTTTGCCCCCTTGTGTGTTGTCAGCATTCATTTCTTTTTTTTCCCCATTTTTTTTTATTGGTTGTTCAAAACATTACAAAGCTCTTCAGCATTCATTTCTATTTCTTTCTCTTTCCCTCCATTGTAGGAGAGAATTGTAGGCAGGCACAAGCAAAAGAAAATTCCAGAATCTAATTCAACCATACCAAGACAAATAGACAATCTATATTCACTACTATAAGTTATGGAATAAAGTTTGGAAGGTAGTAAACATAATTTCAAGGGAAAACATGAGATTTCTACATATATTTTTTTTCTTTAATTAATTTATTTGATCTAATTTGTCATACATGACAGCAGAATGCATTTCAGTTCATAGTACACAAATGTAGCACAATTTTTCATTTCTCTGCTGGAACACAAAGTAGAGTCACACCATTCATGTCTTCATACATGTATCTAGGGTAATGAAGTCCATCTCATTCCACCATCTACATATCTTTTTTTTTTTTTAAATCTTCTTCTGGGGACCAGGGATATAGCTTAGTTGGTTGAGTGTTTGCCTCGCATGCACAAGGCCCAGTTTGTACAATCCCCAGTACCAAAAAAAAAAAAAAAATCTTTTAGTTCTTCAGAAATTATGATTTCATGTTCATGCAAGATCAGCATATCACATGAAAAATAGAAATTAATATTTTCATTTAGTGGATAATATTTTACTATGTACATTAAATTGTAAATTTTATTGTTAGAATACACTGCTCTACAAGGAACGTACAAGGAATTTGTAAGACACTGTGCAAAGTTGTAATGTACTAGAAATATGCATTTTGTGTATGATTCTGTAAGAAAACATTCCTAACAATTAAAATATTTCCAAAGTAGTTTTAGACTGCAAATATAATGTGTTTGCAATCAGCGCTGTTAAGAAAATGAAACTTTTACAAAGAGATAAGAAAAGTGCCCACGTCAAGGCCATTGCACCTCCTCCCTCCAGCGGGGGCAGGTCTCGGCCACCTCCCGGCCAGCTGCCCACGATGCTCCAGGGTGAGGTCAGGAGAGAGCCTTCCAGGTCTCGTGACCGGAGCCTGCAGAAGTATTCTGTGGTCCCCGAGTGTCAGCAGGGCTTCCTCACCCAGACTCTGTTCCAGTTGTCTTGATCATGGTGACACACTGCAGTCTCAGCTCCTGGGCGGTGAAGCTGGAGCTAAACACTGAGTCACCCTCAGACAGGCTCAACCCCGGTTCTGACACTTCCCTGCTATCTGACCAGGGACAGGTTGCCGGAGTCCTCTCTGCCCTGGTGTCCACACGTCTATGAGGATCATGGTACTTACTACAAGGGCAGCGAAGGTCATTCGTACCCGGCTCTGATAGCAGTGCTGGGCACATGGTCGGACACAGTCCATGCTGCTGTCGTTGGCCTTAGATTTCAGCCTCAGCCTCCCTTACCTGTTATTAAAATATCCAAGACTTGTGGGGCCATGGAGGTCTGGTCTGGCATCCTTCAGCTACCGCAGATTTCTGGAAACATTTCCAGCGTGATTAGATCTCGGGCAGTCTCCTAAGTCACCACAGAACCAAAAGAGACATTGCAAACTTGACGACCTCACGGTCAGAGATACTTTTCAAGGTTTTGTTTTATTTTTGAAGGGACAAACTATTCAGGATTTTCAACCCCCACACCCTAGCTGTTTTTGAGTAAGAATAGGCATTGCCTGTGGAGGGAGGGCCCGGCTGTGTCCCACCCTGGCCTGCCAGCCCACCCTCAGCTTGAGTCCAGTTTGCTTCTGAATGGCGAGGATGGAGTGGGAAGGGAGCTGACATATTGCCAGCCTCTAGCACATGGTTTAACACTAAATATCATTTGATGAATGGGTGACGACACAGATATCTCAATGCATACATGTTATTAAATTGTTTCTAAATGAGGAATCTTTCTGACCTGATTTAATGGATGAATAACAATTTAAATTAATGTATTAAAGATTTAGATGTGCTTCTACTTTATCCCTGATAATTTACTTATTTAATTAATTTTCTCTGTAAATGCTTAAAAAAAAAACAGAGAGCAATGATAAAAATTAGCTCATCCTTGAGGGAATAATCACATTGTAAATTGCTATGGTCTGAACTAGTTGTTCTGTGCGGTTAATTTAGAAACTCATACCAGCTCCCTGTGTTCCTAGGTTATAAATAGGGAACATCTTATGCAATAAGAACCATAGTGTCTAAATCCCCATTGTTCCAAATTCATGACAAGATCGACTATCTTAAGTCACAGGAAATACTACCCTGTAAATGTCTTTGGGTTAAAACATTGTTAAATTATTACAACAACTTTTCATATAATTAATTTCTGTGAGTCCAACATGGCCTTTAAAAATATTTAGGTATATTATTGTCAGCACTACTCTGAAGTCAAAATGTTAGGCCATGCATTGCTATTTTAAGAAAAATGCTGAATCACTGAATGTCCTGAAACAGGAAGAAGCAAAAGCACCACTTTTCCCTCTGACGCCTGTGAGCCAGTGCTTCTCTTTAACCTATGTGATGTGACCTGGTCCTTCAACTTACCCTCTGAGGTGTGACCTGGTCCTTCACTTTACCCTCTGAGGTGTGTGACCTGGTCCTTCCCTTTGCCCTCTGAGGTGTGACCTGGTCCTTCACTTTACCCTCTGAGGTGTGTGACCTGGTCCTTCACTTTACCCTCTGAGGTGTGTGACCTGGTCCTTCACTTTACCCTCTGAGGTGTGTGACCTGGTCCTTCACTTTGCCCTTGAGGTGTGACCTGGTGCTTCTTTTGAGAAAATGCAGAACAGTCTCACCTCAGAGTTTCTGAAGGTGCCTGCCCAAGCGCGATGGTGGAATCATTGGAAGTGCTCGGACTCATGCTGACCAGCTTCACCCTGGCTCTGGTCAATGGCCAAGCACGTGAGCTCTGGTATCAGGACAGGAAGTGCATTTACCTTCTTTGCATAGTTACACTTAAGGAAAGAGATGAAGGAGGACCCGTGGGCATCAAGTATGGAGAGCAGTTTCCACTGGTGCTTATACATCAGGGAGTCCTCGCTACTCCTGGGAGCAAATAAACAGAGTGAGTTCGCGGCACCAGAACAGGGGTCTTTTACCGAATGCAGCACAGGGAAACTACCTCTGCACTGCTTCTGCATAAAACCAGCAAAGACACTGGCAAGAGTTCACAAAAAATGACTTTTTAGGGCTCCATATGTTAACCAAAGGTTTGCAACAGATCTTAGGTGATTTATGCATTTATGAAAAACAAAAAGCACAACAAAACTAACAGCTGAATCTCAGTACGAGCTGCTTTATGGCTTCTCTTTCCCATGCCCATCCGTACCTCCCCAGCTCTCCTATAGCCTTGCCAAACGTTATCTTCACAAGCACAGAAGCTGTGAGAACTACCTGTGGAGATAGAACAGGTGTGTAGCCCCACAGAGCCTCACCCCTGTGGGATCGTCACTTGGAGAAGCTCCGTTTTTCAGAGCTTGCCTTTATTTAGCCCAACTCGGAGCTCACCCCATGGGAACAGCCCCCCACTACAGCAGTAGTCGTAAAAACCCAACATCAATTGTTTAGATCATATTTGACTGATGTGTTCTATTGGTTGAGGCTGAAGGAGCCTCACAAAAACACTTCAGGGGAAAACAGGGAACTAGATATCCACAGGAGGCTTTGGGAGCCTCAGGCATGCTCCTGGGCATCTAAAAGGACTCGTCATGTGCAGGGTGGTGGGCTGAGCAGGAACCCAGGGCGGCTGACCAGGAGGCCCTGAGCACAAGAAGTGGAGGCTCAGGCGGGGTCAGCGGTCAACCTCAGCTGTGCTGAGCCCAGACACCAAAAGCTGGGGCACTGTTTGCTTCAATGCAGTGAAGAAAATCTCTTGACTAATCTCTGAAATGTCACTTTAGTGACTTTGCAGTGACAAAAAGGGGGGGGGGACTTTACCAAATTGGACCTGGAAAGTCACAAAAGGAGCAAATAGTAACAACAAAGGGGAGCAAACAACAAACCCTAGGAGGGGAGAAAGTCTGGTTTCCCAGGGGGTCGCATGGTGCCATTTCACATGGCTTCTCTCCTGAAAGCCAGAGGCGATGTACTGGACAGCAGGCTCGACCTTCCTGAAGCTCCACCTAGTTCTTACAGTGAAGGTCGGTGTGGGAGTAGAAGGAACCAGTGTTAGATGCTCCAAGCATTCTGATTTTGTTAGGACTGGCCACCAAGAGGGACTGTGACCAGAGCCTGACCTCCTGAGGTTCCGCCTGCACCAGAGTACCCGGGTGGGGGGAAACACCAGCCCCAACCCCTCCAGCCAGGTTATCCCACCCGGTGGGGGGGGGGGGGGCTCCAACAGAAAAGGCAGGCGACATACAAGAACAGATGGGCGCCAAAAGTGGAGAGATGGAAAAGAAGAATACAAACACATGCTGGGGTGAGGTGCTCGGTGACAGAGACACAGGGCTAAAGCAGCCTCTGGTCTTGAGGACATGCCAGTCGCAGCTTCCAAACCTGAAAAGCAGAGGAAGAGAGAGAACAGAACACCCGAGAACTGTGGGGCACCTGCACAGGAGTAACCTGTGCAGGAAGGGAACAGAAGTAAGAAAGAAAACCAGAAAAAACACTTGAAGCAGTAGACTGAGAATTCCCTGTGATTAAGGTGAAAACACAGATTTAGGAAGCTCAGAGAACACCAAGTAACATGTGTAAAAACAACCTACCCCTGGGTACATTTAAGCCAGAGGAGGGGAAAAACAAACCATATTGAGTAAGCCAGAGGGAAAAGCACCTGACCTAATTGTGTCAAGTCTGCAGAAATCATGCAGGTGAAGAGGAGAGGTAAAGAGGCTGTGCCTTCGCCAGGGTGAGTTCTGGTACCTCTGTCAAGAGCCAGCTGGCGGTGGCTGTGGGGGCTAGCCTCTGGATCTCTGTGCTGTCCCGTAGGCCTGTGGATCGTTTTTATGTCACATGATGGTCACTTTCATCTGCAGTGTGATGTCTCCAGCATTGCTCCATGTGCTCAGAGTTGCTTTGGCTATTTGAGGTTTTTGTGCTTCTGGATGAATTTTAGGATATTTTTTCCAGTCCATGGAGAATGTCATTAGTTCTTTCATGGGGATTTCATTTAATCTGTAAATCACTTTGAGAACCATGGATATTAATTAACAATATTAATTCTTCACTTGTTTTGATGTCTTCAATTTTTTTCAGAAGTGTTTTATGATTTTTATTGTGGAGGTCTTTCCCTTCCTTGGTTAAGTTTCCTCCTAGGTGTTTTATTTATTGGTAGTTGTGAATGGGATTGCTTTTATGGTTTTTTTTTTCAGTGACTCAGTGATACACATTATTGGTACATAACAATGCTACCTACTGATTTTTGTATGTTGATTTTGTATCCTTTAACATACTGAATTCACTTAGCTCTTCTAACAGTCTTTGGGTGGAGTGTTAAGGTTTTCCACATGTAGTATGATATCTGAAAATAGGGAGACTTGACTTCCTCCTTCCTATTGCAGTTGTATCTGCTTGGAGACCTGATCTCCGTCACCCAGTGATACAACAATCCTGAACATGCATGTGCCTAAAGACAAAGCATCAAAAGATGTGAGATAAAAAGAGAACCACACAGATACGTAGATGAGTCCACTGCAAAGTTGGAGACTTGAACACCCCTGGGTCAGATCCAGCAGGAGAAAATCAGTAAGGACATAGCTGAACTCAAAATCATCAGCCAATGGATGTGATTGATATTTAGAGATGACGTCATTCAACAACAGCAGAAAACACATTCTGTAGAACGTTCAACAAGACAGACACCTTCTCTGCCTTAAAACATGCCCTAACCCCACTTGAGAAGAGCAGGAACCACACGATGTCTATCTCAGGCACATGGGCTGTCTAAAATCAGCAAGGGCTGTCAAGAAGTCAGGGAAATGGCAGCCCTCAGGAACTGTAAAGGGATGGCAAATTGCTGCTGTCTCTCTGAGAAACAGTTACACAGCCTCCAAATGTTAAGCAGAGTCACATTAAAACCTGTAATTTCACTCTCTGGTTTATGCCCATTATAATTGAAAACATATGTCTACACAAAAATCTGCACATAAATATTCATAGCAGCAAGATTTGTAAAAGCCCCAAAGTAGAGACAATGTAAACATTATTCATCTGATGAATGGATAAACAAAACAGGATCCATCCAAACAGCATGTCATGTGACCATAGGGCAGGACCTTACTTGACAAAAGAGAGGAACAAGGCCCTGGAACTCACTGCGGCACAGGAACCTTGAAACATCCTTCTGAGGGAGGGGAGCACTCACAAAGAGACACACTGTGCAGTGGGCCTTGCACATGGAACGTCCAGAGCAGGCCAGTCCACAGGACAGCTTTTGGGAGGAAGGGGACCTGATATTGTCCAAGGGCCTTGGGATCAGATCAAGAGTTGCGCAACCCCACGATGATTTCAGGGAGAACTGAAGTACACTAGAAATGGTGGATTTTAACATAGAGGAATGGTATCTCAGTGAAGTATTGTAACAAAAACACCACAGGCTCCTGAATCAGCACAGGCTCTGATAGATTCTCTCAGGTGTGCATAGGGGTGTGCAGAACAACACACTGCAAACAGAGGAGGAAAAGCTGGTGCTGGTGTAACGTGATGTTCCAGTGCCAACCGTAGGCTGCCCACCAAGACCCTAGCACGGTAAGACGCTGCTGGAGATTGCCCGTCCTGATGGCAAACCAACCACTCAGGAGTAGACGTTAAGGATCAAGGATCGAGTCCTAAATGTGTGCAGGTTGAAGCCCCAACCCCAGGCCCTCAGCTTGAGACTGTTTAGGAGACATGATCTTTAGAGGTGATAAAAGGCATCACAGTAACTGGGTGTGTGCTAATCCAGGATGGCAGGTACACACACACACACACACACAGAAGGACAACAATGCAAAGATACGGGGAAAGGAATCCATAAGTCCAGGACAGGGTCAGAAGGCCTGCTGCCACTTGGCATTGGCCCTGTGTCCCGGAGTTACAAAAAACCAAATCACAGTGAGAGCCATGGGGAAGGCGGTCATTTAAGGAAAGCCAGGAAGCAAGTCCAGGAGTTCAGAGAGGATGGAGGACTTCCCTGTACAACAGTGCCTCAGCTGAGTTAGGGCACCCGAGGGCAGGCCCAGACCCCTCCATCACTGTGCCTCAGCTGGGACAGGGCACCCTTTCCTGTGTCCCACCTAAAACAGAAAAACATGTGACTGGTCCCTCCTGCACTGGAGGTGGGCAGTGTGCAAGCTGTACCCCAGACATGATGATCTGTTAAGGGATGCAAAAGGATATGGGTAAGATTCATGCAAAGGGTAGAAATAGTTACTTCGACTGGGTCAATTGACTTTTTAAACTCTTTAAGACTATCTAGGTAAGAAACTAGAAATTTTATATTTAAAGTCTAGTTAATATGTAAAACTCTTTCAATCCAGATATACATTCTATGGTTTTTGAAGTTAAATATCAAAATTGTGAGTTCTAGCTCATTAATGTCACCTGCAGTAACTACTGGCACACAGCAAAGTATACCCACGGAGACGTGAACAAATAAAAAAGGAGGGATTTTAAACAAAAACATTGTGTGCGATTGTGCTCAATGATGGACTAGCAGCAGTTTGTGGAGACCAGCTGTGGGAACGTGGGGTGGCCTTCCCCATCACTCCTGTCCAGCACATCTGTAGCCTTGGACACTGGTGAGGAGCAGACATGTACTCTGGAAGTCAGAGAGAGACCTAGACCTGAGCCACACGAGGGCTTCAGTGCACAGTTGCCAGTCACACAAAGTGCCCAGCGGCTCCCCACTCCAACAAGAGAAGAAGTCGCCGGCCAGCACCAGGACAGCCCACTTGGAGTTATCAGATGAGGATTTTGGAGAAGGCTGCAGAGAACTGCTTCTAAGCAAAGAGAAATACTCCTGAAACTCAGGAAGCAAGAGAACACCTCACAAGTACGTCCTCTGAGCTGTGGACCAAGATGAGAGCTGAGGCCGACACCAGGGCCTGTCAAGAGGGCCACGGCCACAGCCCAAATGCACAACTACCAAGACCAAGGGGTGCAAGGGGATCTTGGGGCTCCAGAGTGAGGCAAAGCCCCATTGGGCCGACACGGAGTGCAGTTCAAAGGGGAAAGGTGTGAGCTGCACTTCTTCAAAATGGAAACCGTTTGCTGTTTGGAAGGTCCTGATAGAAGGAAGACCTCAGACAGTTCAAGTTAGATGGAAAGAAGGACCGGTGAGAGGCCCCTAGCCCTCCAGACCTCTCATGGGTGGACCAGGGAGGCAACGAGGGAAGGCTCCTAACTGGTGTTAGGGGTCCCGCCCTGCCCGAGTCTCGCCCGACAGCACTGTGATTGCTGACCTTCTGCTCTCTGCTGCGTGAGTGTCCATGCAGCCAGGCCTCCTGCTGTTGACAGAAAAAGTTAGGCTGTGGTTCCTCCGTAGGGACTCCGCAGAGGCGTCCTTGGCCCAACACAGTTTAATTTAATACAATTGATCACAATTAAAGGTAAAATTGTTGTTCTGTGAAATACCCTGCCAAGAACATGAGAAAGCAAATTCCAGGCCAGGGTCCTAACATCTCGAGGACCTAAGGAGCTCACATCACTCTTCAGTGGAAGCAAGCCAACAGTCCAGTTGGAACACAGCCAAAGACATGGTCAAAGCACTTTGTTGCTTCCATATGGTAGGTAAGAGCGGAAATGGAAGGAGCAACTGAGTTCCTTCAGGGCTGCTGCTTTTCACCCGAGGGAATCTGTCTTGGAAGTTGAAGGCCAGGCCAGTGAACACAGGAAGCAGACACACTGTGGTCTCTAGGGTCAGATGTGAGGCAAGATTATCGTTCTGTAAGCCATACAAATTCCCAGAACGAAGGTCACCTTCAAGTGTGTTTGTGTGAGCACACCCCAAATCTAGGACGAAACCCTGGCTTAGCTCTGTTCCACATGGGTACCGGATGCTCTTGTGATCCCTTAGGAGAGCAGCACTAGTGAAGGTAGCTGGATAGTACAGCCTTTCTAGTTTGCTTTTATGAAAAACAGGGTTTCTACAGTCCTGGGAATCTGGGTGAGGATTGGCTCACTAGTATAGTAAGTGCTCTGCCAGCTGCAGTACATCTGAGCCAGAGGCCCAACGGGTGGCACTGTGCCGTGGCCTGGGCTGTCCATCGTTCACACCTGCTGGCCTGGGGACCTCCCTGCTGGGCTTCTGTTTTCTTCCCAAAGTAACCGGTGGTGCCCATCCCTGTGGAGCTCACCCCCCATCAGAACTCAGAGGCAAAGAGAAGGCAGCCTTGATCCTGGGTCATCGTGGACCCAAGTCCCGCTAAATGTTGTTACCACAATAAAGTGAAAATTTAGAAAGTTTATGTCCCTGATGCTTCCTAGAGCAAGATGGCAACAGAGCAGGAGAAAGGGACGGGCAGATGGGGCTCTCAGGGCGTGGGGAGGCTGGAGCTGTGGCACCAACTTTCACAGATGGCTACAGAGTTACATGGTGAGACAACGTGAGCAAAGGTCCAGACGGAGATTGGCCTCAGCCACCAGTAAGCACAAGCGCCTCTGCAAAGAGCTGCTAACTAGAGTTTATTTCTTTCCAAAGCAAAGTAACTGAGAGGAGAACGAGCAAATCTGAGGATGACCTGTCTTTAAATGAGCTTTATTTCATGAAATCCACACGGTGGAGTTTACAATCAGCCATGAAGGACCTGGGTTTTGCCTCTTTGAGTCACATTAGTGAGGAAAAGGATGTATGGGTGACTGTTTCCTACAGGCACACTGGTAAGAGTTGATCACAGTTCATGACACTTGAAATAAAATGCCTTTAATACAGACAGAAACTAGAATTGACTGAAAGCCACACCAGAGACACTTACTGATGGTCCTGTCAAGTCTTCCCTATGGCTCCCGTGCGCAAGGTCAACTGCCCACTGGAGGAGAGCCATCGGCCTTGGTGACAGTGCAGTGTGGACAGTCCCAGCAGAGCTTTCTGAAGGTGTGAACTCCAGGAGGACATAGGCAAGCCTGGGGCGCATACTGATGGGCCAAGAGTGTATGAAACCTGCCTTTATCAGCTCCAAGGACTGCTTTGATAAAATCAGATGAAGTCTTGGACTAGGGGTGATCCAGAGGCTCAGGGGTTCACACAGCAACGCGAAAGCTTGGAGTGTTGGGCTCCTGCCGACGCGTTCCAGCCCTCAGTCCCTGAACTCTGACTCCACTGTTGAGACATTTAGGAGGTGCTTCACAACACTGCCTTGGCATCCCTGCAACTATTCAGTGCAGTTACTACTCCACATGTCTTCAGATGCGATTACACTGCAACACATACACACCCACTGTTCAAAAGTGGTGATGTCACATTACACATATGAGCACTGACACCTCTTCTTGTGCTGTCAGATGGCATCACTTAGGTACAGATTTCAAAATGATGTTTTCTTTGGCGTCTCTTTGTATATGGTGGAGCCTCTTATACATGTGAAGTTATTCTCTAACAGTGAATGTGGCTTTGCATACATGATTTTTATCAGTTACTCAGGACTGTGGCTGTCATTTTAGATCAATTGTGGTATGTTACAATAATTCTTACTAATAAATAAGGTTTACCAGGCTATTTATTTTGCAATAGAACTATGTTTCATAATGAAACCAATTTTTGGACTTAACAGACCAAACAAAATTCATTTTGCTGTTTTGAAACTGTAAATAACCCTCTATTTGATAGAGAGAAGCATTGAAGTGTTTTTTTTTTTGTTTTTTTTTTTTTGTAGCAGAGATTGAACCTAGGGGCACTTAACCATTGAGCCATATCCTTAGTCCTTTTATTTTTGTATTTTTATTTTGAGACCTGTTTCTCACTAAGTTGCTGAGGCTGGCTTTGAACTTGCAATTCTCCTTCCTCAGCCTCCCAAGTGCTGGGATTATAGGCATGCACCATCATGACTGGCTAACATGTAAAATTTTTTAATGAAATTAAGCATCACGTTATGTCATAAGATAAAAATTTTAAGTATTTTACCCATACTCCAATTGATATCTTTATTGACTTCTTTGAAATAGTGTGACCAATAGTTAGAAAAATCAATGAAAATTATGGGAAAGCAATGTACTTCTCCTTGGTGTTCAGGGGAAGTCTAACTGTCCAGCACTCAGAGGATGAACATGGGAGGCTTAGAAAGCTGCTCTTTACTCTATTTAGTGAATGAAGATCTTATCCCTGTTGTGCAACAGCACAAAATACAGATTACCAGAGTGTGCGGCTGACAAAGACCACGACTTCATGACCTCTGAGAGGACAACTACTCTGGTTCACAGTCCACCAAAGTGTCAAGACAGTCCATTCCCTCCGATTTTAAGAATACGTACAAACTGTCATAGGTATGAACTTATAAAACAGGTTAACACAAATAAAATTGTAACTTTGCCATCCGTATCTAGATTCTGTAGAGTTCAAGGTTTGAAAAATGAGTTTCACTAATGGGATTTTCGAAAATTGTAATGTTAATAGTGAAGATTGTCCTTCTCAGTCAAAGGCTTGAGTACACTTGGATGCCAAATGTCCCAACCCAACGAGGGCCGCGAACCTAGGTGGGGAGGAATGAAGGGACAAGAGACACGAGGGATGACAGCAAGACAGGAGTTCTGATCAAGCTGCAAACTTTTATTGTTCACACAGGGGTATTTATATGCTGGGGATGGGGAAGCTCTCTAATCAGCAATTGCTGGATGTGGGTGGTAAAACTGCCAGCTGCAAGATGTCTGATGATCCTGATAACCGCAGGATGTTCCAGGGAGATAGGTAGCTGCAGGATGTCTCCCAGGCAGGATGTCTCCCAGGGGGCTGTTTCTTGTAAATGTCAGGCTATTCTTTGAAGGAGAATTTCCTTCTAGCCCCTGACAAAGATAAAAATGACCGGCTTTTAAGTTGCTTGAATCAGCATTAAATGCACTTCCAGAACCATCTCCAAGTTTGTTTGCTTTTCTTGGTTTTTAGTCTCTGAAGACCTAAGATCTAATCTCATTTTGAAATCTGCACCTGCCCAAGGAGCCTATTCCAGTGCCTGTCATCCACACCAGGGTGAGGGGAAGGTGTGCCACTCACCAGGCCAGCTCCGCAGGTGCCCTGCTCCCTCCAGAACCCTGGGGGCCTCTATGTGAAAGTCACAGCTCTGAGCTCTGGATGACAGCTTTCTTGCAGACAAGACTAAATCAGCCCTGTATGTAGTGAGATTTTCTTAAAACCAAATTCTCTGTCAATAAAGCAGAAATATAGCCAAATGCCTTGCCACAGTATAGCTTAAGTATTTCTTATGTTGGCATCATGTGGGGCACAGTTTGGGTGAATTCCTTTTAAATAATAGGTGTTGTAAAACTCTCATGTGCACATTCCCTATGGCAAATAACAAAACAACAACTAACAGAACAAGTCGGGTTTCCAAGAAGAGGTGAGATATTACTAGACCTGATTGAATTTATGATTTTGAGTCAGTAATGCAAAATGAAACAATATAAAAAGGATTCAGAGAAAATCCCACCTGTGATACTTCTGCTCACTGTCCCGACCTCTGGATGGGCTCTGCTCTTGTTTCTTAAGTACCTCCACAATCTCCTGATTCCAGGCAAGGTGCAAACACACTGCACACAGCTTTGCTGTCACCATGCAGCCAAGGTGTTGTGTCTTCCCACAAGGCCAGGATTTGTTTAAAAACAATAAATTCACAGGCTACACCACTTCCATGGTGGTCTTTCTCTGAATATTCCTGGGCGTCTGATAGTCATAGGCCGGGCAAACACAAGTTCTTTTATATTCCAGCCTTCATTCTAACAGCCTGAGGATTGCTGCTCTACACACCATGGAGTCACTAGGGCAGGCACAGCCTGAGGACTGCTGCTCTACACACCATGGAGTCACTAGGGCAGGTGCAGCCTGAGGACTGCTGTTCTACACACCATGGAGTCACTAGGGCAGGGCAGGGCTTGTTGTCCAAATACTCTCAATTTCCTTCTTTTTATATACAGATCAGCATATTAAAACAGTGTTTTTCACTTTGCTTTTTTCGCTTCACAGTATATCTTGAATTTTTTTATGAACCAGTACATAAATAACTTCCTTATTATTTTCTACAGCAAAATACTATTCCTATACAGCCAAATGATACACTAATTGGTCTCTAAAAATGACAAATCACTTCCATTTTTGCTATTTCAAACTTTGCCATAAATGTATTTATGGTCATTATGACATATTTTGACTGGCTTTTTTCTCAGAAGAAAATTCTACTGTTATTAAATGTTGCTTTTCTCTTAGAGCTTCCACTTTTCCAAGATCCTAAAGGGATTTCCTCAGTGGTTCTTTTTTTTTTTTTTTTTTTTTTTTAGAGAGAGAGAGAGAGAATGAATTTTAATATTTATTTTTTTAGTTTTTGGCGGACACAACATCTTTGTTTGTATGTGGTGCTGAGGATCGAACCCGGGCCGCACGCATGCCAGGCGAGCGCGCTGCCGCACATCCCTAGCCCCTCTCAGTGGTTCTTGAAGTGTTTTTGCCTTTACCCTTCTGTTTCCCCACATTGGGTGCTTGGGCTGTAGGTCAGCGGCTCTCCTGGGCTCCCCCTCACTCTGCACCGCTCGCTGACTGATGGGCTTCCCAGCCACAGAGGCGTGGGTGGAGGCCCAGTTCTACCCTCTGGCCTACTCCTGTGCTGTTCTGTGGAGTCTTGGACTCCCACCTCAATGTTGAAACTACTAAATATTGGGGTGTAACTTACTACCCAGCAGAGTTCGTCTTCCTTCCTTTTCTACTTTAGAGTTTTTACATTTTGGAAATTTTTTTTTTTTAAAGTGGTGGTGCTGGGGATCGAACCCAGGGCCTTGTGCATGTGAGGCAAGCACTCTTCCAATTGAGCTACATCCCCAGCCCCTAGATATTCTTATTCATTTTTTTTCCATATGAAATTTATATTGAGTTTGCCCAGTAGAAAAAAAAAAGAAGCTATTATTTATTGGCATCAAAACATTGAGTTTCCAGTTGACATGGATTGATTGCTGTGATGCTGAGTCTTCTTCCCATTCTTTGAGTAGTTTTTCTGTCCTTTGATGGTGACTTATAGTCTTTTCAGGTAGCTCTAATTTCTTGGTAAGTTAACAAGTTGAACTGGGAACGGGGTGTTTTTCTGTTACGTCTTTGTAGTGTTTCATCTCTTAGAGTTCAAGACACAGTATGCTTGACCCTTTTCCTGAGTGGAGGGGACAGGGATCACCTTCAGGTCCCTTGCGTTTGTGAGTCATGGAAGCATGCACAGTGACCAGCATGGTGGAGGTGTCATAGCCTGGGTGTGATGCCCTCTTCAGGGGTGATGAAGAGGCGCTGTTTCTGTGTTTGGCTCTGTCAGTTCTCAGACCTTTCCCCAAATCCACAGCTCTCAAGTGGCATTTTTGCATGTCCTGCTGACATGCCATCCAGCCATCGCCACACTGAACTCTCAGGATCTGCCCATAGCTGCCCGTAGCAGTGTTTGTACTGAGCTTTTAATTTTGGTGTCTTTGTTTAATGTGCGTGTCCTATGTGGAGGAAGCCTTGCTGTTGCCCTGTCACAAAATGTCCCCTCCCCCTGCACCCTCACTGCTCCTTCCCTGGCCCCCAGGGTGGCGGGGGCTTCTTCCTCCAGACTCCCACATTTCCCACCTTTGCCTTCTTCTGAAAGAGCTGCTGTTGGGGTCGAGTGTGAGGCGTGCCCAGCGGCGACTATGTCCAGAGGTGACAAGGCTGGACAGTCAGTGCCTGTACCCCCTTGGTGCACTGATGGACTGGAAGTGCTGACTGTGCTGATGTGGGTGGGGGCATGGCTGGGGAGGGGTGCTGGGGGAGCAGCTGGGGATTCCACTGTCCCTGTGGGCCGGGCTCACGGAGGCCATGCGCTGAGCAGCTGCCCCCGCCACATCCTCTGCCAGGATGTGCTGCCTCTCCTCGGGCCCAGTGGGCTGCAGGTGGCTGCCCATGGCCTGATGCTCTGAAACCATGAGCCCTAGAACTCTTCCTCCTCTGCGCTGCTCGGGTTGGGTACTGTGTTCCCAGTGAGGAAAACCTGACTACTAACTCCTGCCTTCATTTTCAGCAAACAGACTTTCACCCATACTTCCAGGCCAGCTAACAGGTGTAGGGTCTCTGCGTTTGGGATTGGGGCCCCTGATGACTTCAGGGCTGTGGCATGCTCAGTGCCTAAGAAAGTTTCTGTGCAAAGGCCTAGGATGCCCAGTTGCTATGGCAATGCCCTCCATGATAGTCTCATCAGCTTCGACCTTGATCTTAGGCACATAACTCCTGGGAACACAGGAACTTGCTGGCTAGATAACTACCATGTTTCACCAAGCTCCGGTGCTCCTGGAGCTGCCCGCCTAACAGTAACTTCAGACAATGGGCCTTCTTGAGAACTAAACAAAGCTCCTAACATTGCATATTGTGACTATGAAATGTAACTGCAGAATAAGCAACCCTACTGATACTCTAAACAATAATGTGGTTATGGTACTGATGACCTAATGGGACCTATTGTTATAAATAAACGTGGCCCCTTGGACAAAGGCCACTCTGCCACCTTCCTTGCCTCTGCACCTTGTCTCTGTCTCCTTATTATTATTTTTCTTTACATCCATGGTCCTTCCTCTAACAGTTCTAATTGAATGTTCTTCCATGTGGTTCTAATCAAACCTGGTCCCTTGTGACACTCTACCTGGAGGTCACTATGGTACACAGAATGCCCACCCTCCAGGTGTGCATACCCTAATCCCTGGAATGGGTGAGTACCTGGTTACATGGCCTGGGGACTTTGCATGGGCTAGAAAGGTCACAGACCCAATAATAGAGGATCCGTGTTTGCCAGCTGAGCCCAATCTAATCACATAGTTCTTTCAAAGCAAAGCATGGTCTCCCCTGGGAGTCAGAGATGTGGCAGATGTGAACAGAGACGGGAAGCAGGAGGGGATCCTGCCAGCACAGCTGCCTTGGAGATGGGAGCAGCCACAGGAAAGGAGGCATGGGACATGGGCTCTGGGAACAGCCATGAGCTGAGACACGTGAGTCCCAGGTGAGAACAGTGGCCCAGCTGACACCTGCAGTTCCACTAGGTGGAAACCTCTGCCCAGCATCAATAGGTCACACCGACGTGAAGGAACGTGGCTTAAGAGGTTCAAATGACTAGAAATCATGGCTGGACCTGAAAAGAAGGTTGACACTCAGACTGCACAGAGGAAGCCAGCGAGAAAAACGAAGGGCAAATCAGGAAGTAGGAATGCTCCAAAGAATGGGTGGTGGCCGTGGTGGAGTGGGGAGTGTGCCTGGTCTCCTCTGGGAACTCCAGGGCATGTGTAGAAGGTGGTGGCAGCCATCTGTCATGACAAGACAGGACATCTGCTGATAAAGAGTCAAGGGAGTTGGAAGTTCGGCACTTGAAAGTAGGAAGGAAAACTGATGAATATAGCACTGACCAACCCACCTTCCTTCCTTCCCATCCACGAGGCAGTGAGCCTGCCTCACAGTAATCACTATTTTTAGAGAAAGCAGTGGAGAAATGGAAAGAGATCAGGAGAAAATCACAGGTTACAGAACCGCTCACGAATGGTCGTTGTAAACGGAGCAATGCCGTCTTCA
Source organism: Marmota flaviventris (assembly GCF_047511675.1). Lineage (NCBI taxonomy): Eukaryota > Metazoa > Chordata > Mammalia > Rodentia > Sciuridae > Marmota > Marmota flaviventris. The sequence goes on along the minus strand of NC_092517.1, from coordinate 157,458 downwards.
CCACGGATCCCGAGAACGCTCGTGTCTATGGACATCCATGCATACTTGCAACCACACAGGGCATCATGGAGAACATTTTTGAAGGAGTTCCTCTGTGATTAAAAAATGCTAATTTATTCTGGATGATTCTAAATTATGCCAAATTTCCTTTGGCAAATGTTTGTTGCTATGAATCTGGTCATTAGATATGTTTGGAACATCTGCATCACATGAGAAATCACTGTCTTGGAAGGGCCTGTGAACTCCTGATAGCAAACATTTGGGATAAAGGTGCATATTCTGAAGAGAGGCCTTAATTGTCACCAGGTGTTCAAAAGTGTCTGATTCTAAAAATTTTTCAGTATTAAGAAGCCCTTTAAAAAAAGAAGAAAGAAATAAAGAAAGAAAAAGAAGAAGAAGAAGAAGAAGAAGAAGAAGAAGAAGAAGAAGAAGCCGCCCTTTGCCCTATACAAACCGTATTTTACTTCCAGATGGAGTACGGTTTGGCCTAGTGTGCTTTCCTTCCTCTGCTGGAGTGCTGTAGATTCATGAGACCAGACCTGCATGCTGACCTGGGTGGCAAAGACATTCAAAAATAAGTACTGCATATGTGTTTTTTTAAAAAATATACTATGACTGGAAGGGTCCAAAGAATAAGTCACTATTTCTTTTTATTTTTAAACTATCACCTATTTTTCTACAATGATGGTCTTCCCACCTTGTAAGACAGGGAGATGTAATGGTACAATTGTCAGATCATACCAGGAAAACTCACAACAGATTTAAAAGTACTAGCTTCCACCGTAAGTGTGGTGCTCACAGTGACAAGCAATGTGTGCTTACCCAGAGCTTTCTGGTCATTGAGGTAGCTCTGTGGTCTCACCCACGTTGGATCTGCAGGCTTCCTACAGCAGGGCTTCTTAGCCCAGGCAGGGCTGATGGGGCCTGGATGACTCTTAGTTGTGTGGAAGTCCTGTGCATTGCAGGAGGTACAGGGGAATCTCTGCAGTCTACCCACCAGAGATCAGTAGCACCCTCTCTGCCATGGAGATATATCCTCAAGCACTGATAAATGTCCCCAGGGGTGACAGTCTCCAGTCTTCATTGAGAATCACCAGTTTATAGCTCTTTACTCAGACTTGATCCTCCCACCATAGTGAACATATCAGGATGTACCCGTCTTTCTCCCCTGTGCCAGCATAGCTGCAGAGCACCTTGTGTATGCAATGCGCTTCCCACTCTTCCACCCCTGGCCAGCTGTATCTCAGCCTCAGGGTGCAGTGTGGCCTCCTTTACGCCTGGCCAGATCCACGCGCCTTCTTACCACCCTGGGCTGGAGGACACCACTTCCTCATCTCTCCTTTTGCTGCTGGCCCTGCTGGATGGGGTGATTGGGAGTTTATCTGTGTCCCCTATGAAACTCCAAGTCAGGTGGGCCCAGAGTGTTCACTGAGTATCCCCACATTCTGGCACATGTCGGTGTACAATACAGAGCTCTAGGCTGTAACATGCGAGTCTAAGTAAACCTTAGTTGACATCATTGTACTGATAGACTTTTAAATTACATTTACTACTATAGTTTTTAAGCATTAAGAATTCAAAAAGTAATCTTGTAAAGAGCCTGGTACAACCCATGTCAAACACAAATCACTGTGTTGACTTCTTTCTTGCCGAGCTTTTGACCTTTAGAACCTTCTCAGCTCCATTCATCTGATATTTCGAGCCCCCATTGTATCACAGTTGGCAAGTTTTTGTTTGCTCTCTGTTAATGTGGTAAAGGTCACGTCATTAGACGGAGCCTGGTTGCAGAGGAAACATGGTCCTCTGCCCATGCGAAGCATGAAGAGTGACTTCGTGGGGCTGGGGTTGAGGCTCAGAGGTAGAGCACTTGCCTAGCATGTGTGAGGCCCTGGGTTCGATCCTCAGCACCACAGAAAATAAAAAATATTGTGTCCACCTGTAACTGAAGAAATAAATTTTTTAAAAAAGTGACTTCATTGGGCTGTTCTACAACTTATACCTTGGGGTTGATTTTAAATGTTTTTCTGCAAAATTGAAGATTATGCCTGAAATTAATTCAGGAAAGTTCACAAAGGCGAAGAATCACCCAGAACTACAGATCGAATGCCTTGCTTACTTCACATGATTGAGTGTTGGAACTGTGTTTAGAATATCTTGGTGACGTCGGCCCAAGGGCCTCTGAAGGAAAGCTCTCGGCCGGCCCACAAGGTGGCTTTATGTCCCTAACAGTCTTCCTAGGGACAAGAAAACTGGCTGCTCCACTCAGTAACCCTCTGTGTGTACTGGTTGAACACCAACTGCAGTCCATCTGACTGTGGGGGTGGGACCCACCTGAGGGTCACAGTGGCCAGCTGGGCAGTTCCCCATGTCATGCTGAGAAGTCATGAAGAAAGAAGGCCCCGGCTGAGGAGGTGACTGGGAGCCCAGGTGGCAAGCTTCAGCGTGGAACTGATAGAGAACAAAAGGAGGGGTGGAAAGGTGGCCACCCAGTTTTACCACTTGTAACTACAGCAGAAAGATGTGAAATGCATCCCGGAAACAGAGTTCTTGGGGAAGAGTGAGATGCTGTGACACAGTTCTATCCATTTTCCCATCTTGTAAATGTAAACTTTAACTCCAGCTAAAGGAGGCTGGGTTCTGGAGGAAACAGGTAAAACGGAAACATTTAGTAGAATATCTACTGTGACATTCTTACAGCTTGAAGTTCAGCCTGACCTCCTGACACTGAAAGAAACTAGATTATATGTTTTCTCTAAAGTTGTGAAAGAATAAAAGATTTCTTTAAAAAACCATTAAGTCCACATGCAAGACAGCTGGGAAACCCAAGACATCCACTTTCCATCCTGCCTGCTGTCGAGCTGGTTCTGAATTTCTCTCAGCACCCAACCGTCCCTGAGAGCCGATGTTGATACCGCCAGTTACGGGTCATCTTGAGGAGTCCTGGTCCCTGAATGTTGAAGTATGACACAAGAGAAACACGCTGAGGAAGTGTAGAGTAAAAAGTAAAGGATAGCAGAACAGACTTCTGCCCAGAGGAAGAAGGAGACCCAAAAGGCAGAATCCCTTGGATGAGGAAGTCCCATTTCTTTTATACATCTAAAGTTTTCTTCGTTCTTTCACATTCTTCCCTTTATCTTGTTCATTTTCCCTCATACTGTGTGTGTGATCCGGAGATGCCAGTGGGAAAGCCGAAAGGTGGGACACAGGTGGGTGGAGGGGCCAGGGCAGATTAATTAGCAGTTCCCTGTCTGCTCAGGAGATGTTTCATTAAAGATTCTTTAGGAAGGGCAGTCAGCCCTGGCTCAGGGGACAATGACATTTCAATCTCCCACAGCTCCATCGACCCAAACTGATTTGGTCTGTCTTCTTCAATCTGGCCTCATTTATCTATGCTGACTGCCTATTTTAAATTCTGGCTTCAATTCATGAGCCCTGAGAGTGGCAAGAGATCTCAGGTGCTATGAGGTGACCAAGAGAGCATCAGTACCACAGAGTACCTCAACGCTCTTTCTTAATGAAGAAAACCCTCCTAAGACCCACTCTGTGGTCCTGCAAAGAGAGGAAGGAAGGTGGCCCTGTCGCTGGCTGGCTCCCCCCTTCTCTGCCCCCTTCTCGGGACTCGGCTCCACACACAGCACTTTCTGTGTCAGCTGGATGGTGTGCAGCACAGTGGAAGAAACTGAGTTTAACTGCACAATATTAGGCTAACAGCATCCCTGAGAGGAGATGGCTTTTAAAGCTACAGATTGGGGATAAAACATGACACAAAAATGTTCATTACCTTTTTTTGGTTAGATAGATGCTACGTTTTCCATTACCAGAGCAAAATACCTGAAGCTAGTTAACAATTTTAAAAAAGAAGCTTATTTAGCTCACAGGGTTGGGGGCTGAGTGTCCCCTGGTGGACAGCCACTGTCCCTTGGGCAGCCACTGGTGCAGGCTCACAGTGCCATCAGGGTGGGAAGGCAGGGAGCAAGAGGAGATTGGCAGGGGCGGTCGGGGGCTAGAGGAGAGGGATTCAGAGTCAGGCTCACTTTTTTTTTTTGGTACCAGGGATTGAACCCAGGATTGCTTAACCACTAAGTCATATCCCCGGTTCTTTTTAAATATTTTGTTGAGAGACAGAGTCTTGCTAACTTGCTTAGGGTCTCACTAAATTACTGAGGCTGGCTTTGAAATCTCCATCCTCCTGCCTCAGCCTCCTGAGCGACTGGGATTATAGGCCTGCACCACCGGGCCCAGCTGGGAGTCAGACTCACTCTTAAGCCAGCTCAGCCGACTCAGTCTCTCAGAGCAGCCCTTGTTTCTTCCAAGAGCCCCTGAGGCTTGACCTCCATTGCCCACCTCCTAAAGTCTCGAGCTTCCAACCCAGGAACCTTGGAGGACGAGCCACACCCAAACCACAGCATGTGTGTGTAAATGTGCCATAAATGTGTGTGAGATGGTCCAAGATTAACAAGATTACAGTATTCTTCTCTGAAAGTGGGCTGCCCAGAGGGTGCATTGGAGATTTGTAGCCTCTGTGGCAAGAGAACTTTCATGACATTAAAAAGCAATGAAATGTGGGGTGGGAGGAGAATGAGATGCACAAATGGCTAAAAATAAGTTAAATTGTATATATTCATTTTTTAAAAACAAACTTGTATTTCAAGAGAGTCTTACATCTTAAGTAGTATGTTATTGTCTTCATTAAAGTCGAAGAAAAAATGAGAAAATTTATGTAAAAGTCAATTTATTAGCTTAAGTCACAGAGAAGTATAATTTTTAAAATTTATATATGACAGCAGAATTCATTACAATTCTTATTATGCATATAGATCACGATTTCTCATACCTCTGGTTGTCTACATCGTTCATTCACACCGATTCGTGTCTTCACACCTGTACTTTGGATAATAGTGATTGAAAGGCAGTAACTCACCTGAGATGGAGATTCAACCAAGAGATCTTATTGGGGGGCTGCCCAAAGGGGAAGAAAAGGAGAGGCAGACAGCAGAGAGAGGAGAGGAGGAGGGCAGAGAGAGTGAGCTTGCAGCTTTGGCTTAAGAAGGGTTGCATGGGTGACGTGGTGACGTGGTGACGTGGCGACGTGGTGACGTGGCGGGTGCTGATTGGCAGAGTGACTCAGGAACAGCGAGCGGACACTGTGTCCTGCGGGGATTGGTCAAGAAAACCTTTGAATTTGGTGCTGCTCGGCTTGGCGCCCATCAGAGAGCAGGGGGATTCCGTTATGTTCTCCCAAGAGGAAAATTTAACTTCAGTGGGGAGTCTCCCACACACCCAACAATGATCATGGCATTCCACCATCATTACTAACCCCATGCCCCCTCCCTTCCCCTCCAAACCCTCGGCCCTATCTAGAGTTCATCTATTCCTCCCATGCTCCTGATCCCACTACAAATCAGCCTCCTTGTATCAAAGAAGAGAAGTATGATTCTATGAAACATGGAAGTCGGTGAACACTTGTAAAACATACCAAAGTTTTATGTATTATGTCATCGACCAAGTTAACCACTAATAAAAAAGTAATTTAGGGCAAATTCTCCAGTGAACACATGCTTCTCAATGGAGCTGATGTCTGCCAAGTGCTCCTGGGGCCAGGACCTTCACAATGCCACGCAGCTTGCTCTCATAGCCCTCTGACTGAGAGGCCGACACTGTCATTGTCCCCGCTAGAAATGAAACAAGACACGGGAACTCCAGCATCCTGCCAGAGTTCACACCAGCTGTGAGGAGCAGAGCTGGGCCAGGCTTGGGTATCTTAGAGTCAGCTTTGCTCACTTGGTATGAGTTCTCCTTTAAAAGAGATACAAGGGGCTGGGGTTACAGCTCAGCTGGTAGAGTGCTTGTCTCACATGCACAAGGCCATGGGTTCAATCCTCAGCACCACACACACAAAAAAACTCACAAAGAAGCAAAAACACATCTCTATTCTGGCATATGATGGTGGAATTTAGCACATGGATACACACATGAAGACGCACAGTGTGAACACAGCTTCTGGACATTATACAATGTGTAGTGTTAATCTCCAAAATATGTTTCTCTTGTCTTTGAACACATCTTTCCATGTACAATTACTAATCTTACACAGATGGTCCCAGCTTGAGGATGGATTGACCCGTGATTTGGGGGCCCCATGGTGGTGGGAGAGTGGAACACTCTCAATAGGACCTGTGCTTGGAGTTTTGAGCTTTTCCCAGGCTCACAACACTCAACGGGGCTGGGGCTGAGGTGGCTCACAGCCTCCAGGCAGTCACAGGAAGCTCACACACCCTTCCTGTGCCACAGCGACACACAGCCCCATCGTAACTCGGGAACATAGAACTTCCACATGTGCTGATTTCTGTAGGACAAATGATAAATTGTCCCTCAAAAGGATGAACTTATTTATTTATTACAACTTTAAGATGAACTTTAAAAATCACGTTTTGGAAAATTCTTCTGTTTCCACGCTTCAGTGTTTTGATTCTGTGTTAATAACCATCTCCTATAATCTGCCCAATTCACTGAGCAATATAATTAAGTTCTACCCTTCTTAACTAGGTTCTTTTAGATTCCTATGTAGGTAAACTAAGCATTCACAAGTAATGTTTTTGATTTTTTTTGTGTGTGTGTGGTGCTGGGGATTGAACCCAGGGCCTTGTGCATGTGAGACAAGCACTCTACCAACTGAGCTGTATCCCCAGCCCCTGATTTTTTTTGCCCCACAAAATCAATTCTTATTTTGCTTTCTTGTCTAATGTTGCAATGATGAGCGCTAACAGAGCAAAGATGAGTAAAAGCATCTGTTTCTCTGACTTTACTTTATTCTCTTAGGAACCAAAGAAAACGTGTTGCTCTTCCTAGTTTCCTGGGTATTCTTATTCACTTTGGTTGTTGAAGTTCGTGCCACTTAGAATGCAAACACAGCTTTTCTCCTGGTGTGATCTTTCTTTTCCCACTTGCCTGCTCTGTTCCTGGCCCTATCTCTGCTGTATGTATTGCCTAATGCTGCCGGCTGTGGAGACTTGATTGGTTCCCATTTCTTTAGAAAGTTCTCCAGGCTCGTCTTTTGTGTTCTTGGCCTCCTTTCCTTTCCTGGGCCTCTTTTTTTTCCTCATGGTGCTTTAACTAGCATAGGAATTGAGATTATGTGTCTGCATTTCTTTTGTTTCCCAGGGGTCCTGCCACATTTCCTCATCCCTGGCTGTGGTGGCTTCTCTCCCCTCTCCCTGTCTGTCTCTTGAAGGTGGATTGAGTTTCCTGTGTGACTAAGACCAGGGGCGGAGGGGCTGGGAGACCTGTGAGCTGCCAGTGGCCATAAGGTGCGGGTGACTTGTTTCAAATTGTTTCTCATCACATCATCTGTGTCTCCCGTCCTGGGCAAAACCCAGTTCCTTGGCTCTGAGCCTTCCTCACTGTGGGGTGAGCTGGGGGCCAGAACAGCACCCTGGTCACAAACCCTTCCACTGACTTGCTCTGAACACACCAAGCTGTCATTGCGCCTGTCCTTCCCCACCCACTCCATGATGCCCTCAAGCATTCTTCCCCCCGGAAAGGCTGGGAACTGGGTAGGCAGTGCAGGTGGGCAGTGCAGTGGCTCCCGGCCATCCCTGACCCCACTCCACCCCCAGCAGGGTCCTGGGGTGTTTCCTCCTGTGGTCTGCCCCGTTTCCCACACCATATTGTTCCTTTGAAAGACCTTTCTGGCTACCGTCAAGGTACATGCACTTACTTCTGAAGAAAATACAGATATATCCATGTAGTCCTAGGGTGAATTCTGTGATTCCATGTTTCCCTGGGAGCCATTTGATGCTTTGCCTTCAAAGCAGAGTGAAGGCTGGGTTTCGGTGGTCCATGGTCTGTCCAGCCATTGTCAGCCAGTCTTGCTCGCTGCAGTGAAACACCAGGAATAATCCACTTACAAAGAGAAAGGCTTATGTCAGCTCACAGTCTTGGAGGTGCCAGTGCCAGGTCCATCTGTCCATCACTAAGGCCCGTGGTGAGGCTGTGTCAAGAGCTGGGGAGCACAGGGAAGAGGCCTGGCTGGGCTCTCGTGACCCCTTCAAGGAAGTGCCCCAGTGACCTCCCACCAAGCCCCAAGTCCCAAGGCTCTACCACCTCCCAGTAGTGCCACCCCGAGGAACAAGCCCCTAGCAAATGGACGTTTGTGCATGATGCCATGTCCAAGCCACAGCAGCCATCCCTAACCCTGACCCTCACCTTAGGGGGACACTGCCTTGTCCAAGCCACAGCAGCCGTCCCTAACTGTGACCCTCACCTTAGGGGGACACTGCCTTTCCAAGCCACAGCAGCCATCCCTAACCCTGACCCTCACCTTTGGGGGACACTGCCTTTCCAAGCCACAGCAGCCATTCCTAACTGTGACCCTCACCTTTGGGGGACACTGCCTTTCCAAGCCACAGCAGCCATCCCTAACCCTGACCCTCACCTTTGGGGGACACTGCCTTTCCAAGCCACAGCAGCCATCCCTAACCCTGACCCTCACCTTTGGGGGACACTGCCTTTCCAAGCCACAGCAGCCATTCCTAACTGTGACCCTCACCTTTGGGGGACACTGCCTTTCCAAGCCACAACAGCCATCCCTAACTGTGACCCTAACCTTAGGGGGACACTGCCTTGTCCAAGCCACAGCAGCCATCCCTAACTGTGACCCTCACCTTAGGGGGACACTGCCTTGTCCAAGCTACAGTAGCCATCCCTAACCCTGACCCTCACCTTTGGGGGACACTGCCTTTCCAAGCCACAGCAGCCATCCCTAACTGTGACCCTCACCTTTGGGGGACACTGCCTTTCCAAGCCACAGCAGCCATCCTGCCTCTGGGCAGATGAGAAGTGCCCTGGGCTAAGCACAGCCAGGCACCCTCCCTGTTCTGTACCCCAGCTCTGCAAGTGCCAGTCCCTGTGCTGGGGGTCAGTGCCTCCGGTATGGAGCTGTTTATGACCGTTATACCCCCGTTGACCTGCAAGGTCAGCAGACCACTGTGGAAAGAAGTTGGATCAGGATGGCAGCTGGCAGGTCTGTGTGAGTTGGATCAGCGACTCCTCTCTTCATGATTCTCTGCTCAGCTGTGACCTGCAAAGAGAACACTGACAGGCCCCGGTGACCCCAGGTCTCACTGCTTCTGAGAAGGTGAGACACAGACACTTCTAGAAGACACAGGACAATGACAATAGCACATCTTCCCATATCCAGCGTGATGCTGGTTCATGCTGTGGCCAGTGGAGCCTGCTACCTCCCCCACAGCCACCAGCCTCACTGTTTTTTAATTTCCAAAATAAAGTCAGAGCCCCACATAATTTAGAAAAAAAAAAATAATTTTAAAAGGAATGAAAACTAGATTGGCATCCAGCTGCCTCTCATGACATTAAAAGCAAGATGGTAATGTAAAAATACTACGAATTTCCAAGAGTAAAGGGTTATGAATTCTGACAATTGGAAACACAAAAGCAGGGCTGGGTGCAGCTCAGATAAAGACCACACACCCAGACACGAGGCCTGGGCTCCTATCGAGCAACGAAAACCAAAACCAAGCAAAACTGCTTTCATAAGGATTCAGAGGGTGAACTAGCCATGAAGACTTGATAGAAAACTACCTGAAACTGTGGTCGTGAAACAAAGAAGTAGGAAAGGAGACAGGGCTTTTCCCCCTAGTACTGGGGAAAGAACGCAGGGCCACATTGGAGAGTTTTCTGATAGAAATATAAGCCCTTCGCACTTCCCTGTGATCCTGAGACTCCGCTCAGTGATGTTACAAACTCACATCTATGATACAGACATAATTAACTTTGCCTGTAAAACGTTCCGGAATCGTAGAAGTGTGTATGTGAAGGGAATGAACAGTGAACCATACGTGCATTTGTGTGCATACATAGGCCTGCCGGAATATGCAGGGACAGAGGGACTGTGGCAAGGGACATGCTGAAAAGAAGATGTCACACAGATTTTCCAAGACAGAAAACACGCTGAAGAGTGGAGACAGCAGGATGGAGGTGGCCACCAGTGGGCAGCACGAGGGCAAGGTGGACCAGAAGAGAGCAGTGAACTCTAACAAATCTGGGAGCTGTGGGGGACACTGCTGGCCACAGTTGCAGGCATGGAGAGGTGGCAGCTTGCATGGGGAGACCTGGCCGTCTGCAAATGAGCACTCGGGGGGAAAGGGGACAGAGCAGGACCAGGACTCCAAGTCCACACACAGCTGTTAGCCACCCCTTCCCTCGGGAGCAGCCACCTGTCCACCCCCTGTGTGAAAGCTGGGTGGACGTGGGTCCTGGGGCTTACCACTCACGTGACTGGCCCTCAGCAGGTCATGACTAATAAGGGCAACCTGGATCTTGGGGAAAAAGTGAAAACTCAGAAAACTGACCTTTCTCAAAGCACAGGGAAGAAATGTCATTTTAAAGTTATTGCTTGAATAGGTATATAATAAAATTATAACAATTGCATATTCATGGGTCTATAGATAGGGACCTATTTTATGATTCATTAATATTTTGTATGTTCAAAAATTTTCATGATGAAGTATTAAGAAAATGAGATTCTTTGGAGAAATAGAATAAACATTTTTACATAAGATAATTCTGGGGCTTGGGTTGTGACTCTTTTGTAAACATCTGTCTCGCACATGCAACGCCCTGGATTCAATCCACATCCGCAGAAGGAAACAATGATGGAAGGAAGGAAGGAAGGAAGGGGCTAGGGCTGTAGCTCAGTGGTGGGGCGCCTGCCTTGCACATGTGGGGCCCGGGGTTTGGTCCTCAGCACCACATAAAAATGAATAAATAAAGATATTTTGCCCGTCTACAACTAAATAGGTAAAAAAAAAAAAAAAAAAAAAGAAGAAGAAGAAGTCGTCGTCGTCCAAGGTCTGACTAGTAGGAGTCTCAGGAGGGAAACCACCACCACCGTGGAACAAACTACCAAGTCCGTGGCCCGGGAGCCAGGGCGCTGCACATACACGTGGGTGTGTGCTGTGAACTTTCAAAATAAGAAAGAATATAAAAGATTCTTCAGGCTTCCAGAAGAAGAGCTGTCCTCTGCCAAGGTCAGCCACCAGCATGACCTTCAGCTCTGACGGCCAGCCCTGGAGGCTGCAAGGCGGTAATAGGTCAAGGAACCGGGTGCGGATGGCCCCACGTGGGAGCCCACTGGGAGTCTCAGTGACACAGTGCAGCATGACACGGGCTTTCGAATGTACAGAGCAATTGTGTCGTAATTTTGAATATAACCCACCAGGCCACTCTGGGTCCACCCACTGGGAAGGGAGAGGTATGATAACAAATTCTCTTCCATTAAAACCTACCTTTGGCCCAGTGAGTTCAGCAATTCCTTCCCAGAAGCCCAGCTCCCTTCCCTGGCCCCCATCTCTGTCAATTTTATTTTTCTTTACCTTCTTCTACCACACATAGGATTCTTTTTTTAAAATATTTATTTAGTTGTAGTTAGACACAATGCCTTTATGCATTTATTTATTTTTATGTAAGGCTGAGGATCAAACCCAGGGCCTTGCATGTGCTAGGCGAGCAGCACCCTGCCTCTGAGCCACAACCCCAGCCCCACGTCTAGGATTCTATCTTTTTGCTACTTCTTTCTTTGCAGCGCTGGAGGTTGAACCCAGGGCCTCACACAGGCTAGATGAGCACCCCACCTCTGAGAGCACCCCACCTCCAAGCCACACCACAGCCTCTCACATAGGCAGACCACGATGGAAGAGGCGCAATCAGGGTAGAGGGTGGAATGGAGCTGAAGTCTGAATTCTGCAAGGGTTCATGGAACCTCCTGGAAGTGTGTGGAGCCTGAGCACTGAGGAGCGGTCCCCATCTGTCCAGCAGTCCAAGCCCAGCGCTCTCTCTGAACCAAGTGCAGGGAACTCAAAATATTTCCATCTGTCCTTCCTTATCTGTAGCAAATTGATTTCACAACTTGGCCAGATGTTAAATGCCAAGCCCCACATAAAAATGCTTGCCAATCCACTAAGCCTGAAAATGCATCTCTCCTAACAACAGGGAACAGAAGTTAGAGGCCCCCAAGGGAAAAATAAGCCTGTGGTAACTAGAGCAGGACTGCATGCCATGTTCCTCAAAACCCGAGGGACTCCTGTGGCCCAGGCACCATGGTCGATACCCAGTGGACATGTGGGGTTGAGGGTCCCTGCCCTCGGGCAGAACCCAGACCAGCAGAGGAGGACCCTGTCCTGTGCAGTATGTGAGGACAAGGAGTTACAGCACAGGAAGACCTCTGAGTCCCAGTTAGTCGGTGTGTGCGTCCCAGCTCATGAGCTTTGCAGGAGCAAGCATATTTCAGTTGGGATTTTATGCCCTCACGTGACAATGGGGACTTCATGGACAGAAGGTTCAGCCAAGTTTTCCCAAGTTGCTGTCACCTGAATGCCTGGTTTTCTCTGGATAGGTGGCGGCTTCTCCTTCTGTGTTATGCTCCTGGTGCCTGCAGCCCTCTGTTCTTGGCTCCTCTGAAAGCTGCCACATGGGCCTCCAGGGCTTGGCCTGCACAGGCCCGTCTCCCCTTGCTCCCCCGGCGAGTGCCTGGAACTAGGACTGGACTGGGTGATGGCCAGGTTCGCATCGTCTCCTGACCTGTCCCTTTGCTCAGCTTCCTGTCTCCACGCCCGTGTTGGCTGCAGCACAGCAATCTGCAGTTATCCTGTCCCTTGGAGCCTGGCTCTTGCAGAAGTGAGCTCACTCACTCTACACTCCACACTGGCTGCACCTCCGCCTTCTGGCCCCCTACTGGGGGTAGTGTGTGTGTGTGTGTGTGTGTGTGTGTGAGAGAGAGAGAGAGAGAGAGAGAGGGGTGGGGGGATGCGGGGGTGGGGGTGGGGGGCTAACCTGTCTGCTCTTGGACTCTGTCTGCTCCCCTGAGTTCCACCATTCCCCTCCAGAGTCCGGGTTTCTTGGTAGTTTCAGGGAGGCACAGGCCTAGAGCTAGGTAGGCAATACACACAAAGGCATTTCAAACCCAGAAGGGACACGTCAGAGTGAGGGGGATTAGCCAGTGGCTCGTAAAGCACTGTGCTCTCCACTTGTGAGGTTGTTGTCGGGCGCAAGGGGCAAATCCAGGCTGTCACGCCAAATAGCAGGTCAAATGTGCAGCGTGGCCCCCAGTGAAGTGTGGGCCATTGCTAGTTTCTGAAATCGTGAAATGAATTTTAAGAAAGAGTTGTGACCATCTCTTAGAAGCCTTCAGGGATGCCATCCTCAAACCCAAGCAGATTTTGCTACGTGCCATATTTACCTACAAATATACAAAGCCCATTTTTTGTTCCCTGTGAAACAAAAATAAGCTTCTCTAAAGTCATTTCATAAACTGTTGGCCACCGTTATTCTGGCACACATGCTGTGCAACGTGGGGTTGAGATTCACGAGACTCCCACTCCTGGGGCTCGGCCCCTGGGTGACAGGTACCATCTCCCTGGCCTCTCGGGCTGCACAAACACAACATGAGAACCTCCTGTCCTCTCACCTCCGTGACCACATGCTCTGATTAGCTCACCCCTTCTTGGGCCAGTGCCGTGTCATCACCACACCCACTGCATGCCGTATTAAACACATGTGTGGCAGGACTTATCACAAGCAGATGTTTGGGATCAGGAGAGGGAAACAGATTTGGCTCTGGGGCAAGTTAGCACAAAAACTGCAAAACCGTCACCGTTAGCATTGTCTTACAGAAACGTGGGGCCCCAGAGGCGCCTCCTCCCCAGGCCGGAGCTGCCCCTATCAGTCCTGCCTGGCTTGAAGGCTTCGGTGTGAGCCCCTCTGTGGTTGCACTCCGTGGAGCAGGGGCATGGAGAACCCTAACCAGGGAGCAGTCCAGAGGAGACAGGTGACTCATTCTGCATCCTGCTCTGGTTTTCTAGCCCAGTCTCCCCTGAGGCTGTGCAGAGCCCCTGCCCTCTGGCCTCCCCACAGCCCCAGCTCTTCTTTTCTGCTCCTTGCACCTGCACTTTGTCAAACCACTTCCTCGTTTCTGGTCTTTAAACAGCCAGTTCCAGAAGACTTGCGTTCTGCAGTGATTCTTCTTGGGTCCATTTTGAAACTCGCTGCCTTGATGTGACCGCTTGCGGTCCCTTTCTTCTCTGGTAACTTCCCCGTTGCCTCTTTACTGACCCTTCACCTGAATTTCTTAGATCTTGCTCTTAGGTACACTTGACCTGTGAGCTAATTCATTTACTCAAAGTAGCTAAAACTGCTTTCTGGGTGCTAGACTCCCAGAATCCATGACTGACCATGACCTACCTGTTAGATTTGGACCTTCTGGCACGAGGGTTCCAACCGCCATAGGGTCTCAGGTTGCAGCCGCTCTTGGCACGTGTGCCTGTAGACTTCGCTCTAGCTACCTACCATACGCAGAGCATTCTGACTTGTTTTATCCTTAAAGGACCTTTGCAAAGGAACTATAAACCATGAGACCTGAACCCTATTAGATACTGCTGTGGACTAAATGTCTCCCCCTCACCCATCCAAATGCACATGTTGGAATCCTACCCCCATGATGGTTTTAGAAGGCGGGTCTTCAGGAGGACAGAGCCTCAAGAATGGAATTAACACCCTCATAAAAAGTTACCAGATGGGCTAGGGATGTAGCTCAGAGGCAGAGGCAGAGCTCTTGCTTAGTATACTCAAGGCCCTAGATTCAACACCTCCACTACCACACACACAAACACTATAGCCAAAAACACTGGTGCACACCTATAATCCCCGCGACAATAGAGGCTGAGGCAGGATTGCCTGGGCCATTTAGTGACACCGTCTTAAAAAAAAGACTGGAGATGTTGCTCAGTGGTAATGCACCCCTGGGTTCAATCCCCAGGACCAGGGGTAAAACACTTGCCTAGCTGTGTGAGGCCCTGAGTTTGATCACCAGCACCACAAAATGAACAAATGAAAACAATAAAACAAAAACCCCACAGGTAGAGTCTTGCCCTCTGTCTCTGCTCCCTAAAGGACCCAACCAGGAAGAGGGCCCTCTCACCACAAGACCTGCCACAGCCTCTAGGACCATGAGGAATTCATGTTTGTGGTGTACACCACCCCGTCTAAGGCAATCTGTTAGTGACCCAAAGATGGACAATCCTTATCTCTAGACAAGAACAAAGGACAGCCAACTCTGAGGACAGGCCATTGTCACTGTTTACGGACAGACAGATCTTAGTTTACAACTAGGTCACAAACCTTGTATAAGGTACTTCAAATACCATTTAATTTCAATGCTTTAAATGCACAGGACAGAAATGAAAGTGAGAACTGTGTGAACCCTGTGTGTGCGAGACTGTGAAATCGCTTTCACGTGTGGCTTATAGCCCAGAGTCCATGCTGTTCCTTCCTCCAGTACGTGCCTGGTGTCAGCTGTGACCGAGTGCTGTTCTACAAGGTCATGCATTAAGTCTGCCTAAAAGACAGCTACAGTACAGTTACACTAACAACTGCAAACACGTACGGAGTTCATTATCAGACACTGTGATAAGTGTTTAAATGCCTATTGGATCCTCATAAAAATTCTAAGATGGATTACCCATTTCATGCATGAGAAAACTAAAGCTCACAAAGGTCGATAATCTCCCCATACTCACCAAAACTTCTTGCTCATAAGTCCTATATAAAACACTGAAAAACATATTACACAATTTGTTTGTTATTATTTATTACAGTGTTTTGTTCACCAAATCAGAGTTATACACATGTTTATGGAGGAGGAAAGGCAGAAAGGATCAAATCTTTTTTCTTTAACAAACTAGGCAATAGAAAACGTTTCATATGAACATGATAAGCATAATTTAAAATGATTACACTGAAGTTTTCAATTTAACAGTTTGGTAAAAATATCTAAAAATGATTGATGACTTTAATTAAATTATATCAAATCACTTTAATTTGGTCCTGGAGTGCTGGGTTATAAGGTACTTGAGAGTCAACATTCTCTGAACTATATGCCAAGTAAGTCCATGAACATGTAACGACGAGTAAAAGATACGCCCAAATGCGCAGCATATGAACTTCTTACAAAGTCAGTCTTTCCAACTTTTTTTGTGTGAAACATTAAATGTATAAAGAAGTGATAAACATTTATGTACAAACCAAATACTTCATCTGTCCAACCCACACGTCCACAGCAGGAGCTTGCTGTGGGGACTCAGCAAGAGGGTGTGAAGACATTGGGGGTCACCCCAGAACCTTATGGGAAGAAAGCTCTGCTCCAGCTGAAAGACCCTCAGAGAAGGGAGGCTGAAGGCGCCACCCTGGACTCGGGTATAGGCGCTTCTTGTGGAAAATCTGAGGAAGACCCCCCCAGCGTCTGGCAGAGGAGGGATCAGGATGATGAAGTACCCAGAAATAAAGGCCCACTCACTCTCCAGGGAAAGAGCACGGCCAGAGCTGGACATTCCCAACCCTCTCCCTGCAGCCTTCTCTTCCCTCCTGCAGGGAGGAGCATTAAACAGTCAACAGGGGTCAAGGGTTACAGCAGGCGGGCTGCACCCAGGAAGGGAGGACCCTGCAGGGGAGTCAGCAGAGAAGCTTCTGTGAAGGCTGCAGCCTCAGGCACAGGCTACTGAGGACTGAGACAGGGACACTACTCATTGCAGCCCGCAAAATCATCTTTCAGAAGTGAAGAGAAATAAAGCAATCAAACTCTGAATTAGATCTTCTTTGCAGACCTGCCTTGCAAACAGTGTCAAATGAAAGTTGTTTGGGCAGAAAGAAATTGATTTACACCAGAAACAGACCTACACAAAGGAATGAACACTGTCAGGGAAGGAATACACAAAGGTAAAACATCTCTTATATGAACCGATCTGAAAGGAGAGCGGCTGCAAGTAAAGCTGATACAGATGTGCTGAACAGCCACAGCATGTCCTGTAGAGTGGACTCAACAGCCTGCAAGGCACAGGCCAGAGTGCCCACTCCGCTGCCTTGGGTCAGGTGAACAAGAACCTCAGGAAAGAACTCAAAGTATGATCCCTGTGTTAAGAGCAGATACAATAGAGTAATAAAAAAAGGTCAACACAAGAAAATAGGCAAAAACAGATTAAGAACAGCCAACAGAAAACAGCCATGAATATGGAAGATGTCAGTAAGCAACTTAAATGCCACTGCTCTATAAACAAGCTGCACAGAAACAGACTGTCCATGTCCACAGGGTAAGTCCCAGCCAGGAGCTGTCTACAGGAGACCCAGTTTGCACATAAAGATGCAGTCAAAAGAAAAAGAAGTCAAGCTAGTGTAAAGTAAAAGAAAGCCAAGAAGCTGCACTAATTTTATACAGCAAGACCTCAGAACCAGAAAGATTATCAAGGATCAAAAAGAGGTATTATGTAATTATGTAAGGGCATATTCTCCAAGTGGGTATGATAAAAATATTCTGTACTAAAAATGAAAATGCAACATATCAAAATTTGTGGGATGCTATAAAAACAGTACTTAGACAAAAGTTTACAGCATTAAATATACCACTAGAAAAAGAAGAAAGGTCTAAAAGAGCAGAAATCAATGCTATTGAAACACAAAACAATAGTGAGAAATCATTAAAACTAGAGTTTGGTGCTTCAAGAAGACCAGTGCAATTGACAAGCCTCTAGCAAGTGAAACGCGAACAAAAAGAATAAACAAATTACCCATATCAGAAATGAAAGAGGGGTAATCACTGCCAATTCTATGGACATAAGGATGTAATGAACAACTCTAGGCCCACACATCTGTTCATGTTCTCTTGAAAGGCAGAAGTGAAACTCACAGGAGACACATACAACCCAGATATCCCTATATTATCTGAGAATTGAATTAATACCCTCCAAAATGGAGCATCAAGTCCAAATGGCTTCACTATACATATATCCTGCCATATACTTCAGGTTAAAATTACACCACTTTTCCATAATCTCTTCCAGAATGAGAAACAGTGGCTTATTAGTATATTAACACAGTGACAGGAAGGAGGTGCAGAGGGGTAACAGAGAGAAGCTACTTCCCACCTCATCCACTCCCAGGATAAGAATCACAGTAGGTATTTTAAATAACAATGCTGAGAGAAAATGGAACTCTAAAGAGGCAACCATTCAACAAAGGGTGGAACAACTGTCTCTTCTGTGCATTTGGTTTGGAACAGAATGTGCATAACAGAGGAGAAATGGAAAACTTGGCTCCAGGCCCAGGCAACCCCTCATCAGGTGACCTTTAGCCTCTGTGCATAGTGTAGTAACACAGTGACAGGAAGGAGGTGCAGAGGGGGAAACAGAGAGAAGCTAGGTTCCACCTCATCCACTCCCTGGATAAGAAGCACAGACAGTTCAGGTCCTACCACCTCTCAGGGTGCTCTGAGATCTTTTGGAAAATCCATTTCTCCCTTAAACACGTACTGAGCACCTAACTCTGCACCAGGCAATGATCTCAAGTGCAATGGAGAATGAAACATGCTCTTCCCCTTTGTGGAGCTGACATTTTAATGGGGGAAGACATGAAAAACAGAGCAGGGAAGGAAGGTGGGATGGGTAGGAGGAGGTGGAAAATAAGGTGTTTAGGGAAGGCCTTCTGCTGAGGTGACATTTTAGCACACAAGTCAGTAAGGTGAGTTGTCAGGGAGATGCAGCAAGAAGAAGGCCGCACCTCAGTGTGGCTGGAATCAAGTTAAGCCGGGGATGGTGACGGGGTTGAGGCGCAGACCATATAGATAAGGAGTTGGCTCTCATAGATAAGGGGATGGGAAGCCACTAGAGAAGTCTGAGCAGAAGAGGGACATGATCTGACCTATGTTTTAACAGGGTCACGAGACTATGTGTGGAGAAATTCCATAAGAGGTCAGGGATGGCAGGAGGAAGACAGGTTCAGGGGCAACTGCATTATGTAGACAAGACAGGCTGGCTTAGACCGGATGAGTGGCAGGTAGGGGACATGGACAGAGGGGACAGCACAGGACCTTCTGACACATTGCATGTGACGTGTGTAAGAGAATGAGTCAAACACAGGAACAGTTCAGGTCAGAACACAGGAGTTACTGAGATAAACAAGCTTCTTTAGAACTTAAAGAACATTACACACAATGATAGTGATTATTTCATTCTCTACCAAAGGCCAGGTTTTTAACAGATTAAAATCTATCATGACATGAGGTATTTCGTGACTTCCAACAATTTTAACTCTGCAAAACTCACTCATTGGAGGTCAGATTACAACACTGGAAGTTTTAATCAGAAAAGGTTTTATTATAAGAAACAATGACATCAGGTAAAAATGCAAAAAATTGTGCAATTACGGCAAAATGTTTAAAAATATCTACACATTTGCCCCCATAGGACTACAGTACTTACTACATACCTGAGCACTGAACATCAAATGCCATATTACACTGCTTCACACAGGGAATCCGATTCCTTACAGATCACATCCACCTTTTCTCATGCACCAGTGAAATCTGCCTGACGCTTAAGCATCAACTTGTAAGATAGCAGAAAACAAAGATGGAAAATAAAGAATACAATTTCTACTTTCCTACGACACAGTTACACCAAGTCCAGTTTTCTATGTGTAAAAAATACATAGGAAAGTGCTACATACATTCTTCAAATGCAGAAACACAGCTAAAGTGGGACACGTCAGACTTACCCCTAATCTGTGGCAGCCACTGTGTCTTTCACTTATATTCTCATCATACTATGAAAATGTGCCATCAAGTGCCTACACATTGACCCACACAGAGCACTAGGTTTTCTAGGACCTCTTCTGAAGCCACTTTAAACAGTGGCAAAACATCTGAGCTATATAACATAAACAGTTCTTCATATAAAATCCAATAGGTATTCTGCTGCTCCAGCAAATTCCAAGCCTTGGCCCTGACACACTACACTTAGATCATACCCTTGATATAAACTGTTATAGCAAAAGGATCGACCACTGTAGAGATCAACAAAATAAATCTGCTGTAGAATGAACCACAGCTTTGTTCTCTTCTGGATCCTACGGCACACAAACACTCAACGTTCTGTCTCGTTTTCAAGTAACATATTTTTCTAAATACAGAAGATTGTCAAAAAGCGGAAGAAAATCTTAGATACTCAACAAAGCTTGCAAAATAATTACATGGTTATCTCTTGCAGAACTGGTTGTATTTCCCCCTGTCCTCAGCAATGTAAAACTGTAAAAAACAAAACTGGAAATAACCAAAAGATAAAATAAAAGACCAAGAAACCTGGAGGTGGGGTAAGATACTGGCCGACAACGCTTGTAAAGAGATCACAGATGCACTGTCGAAGCCAATAAATAAAAGCCACATATCTAGCTTTCTAGGACTAGATTTTAAGATGTTAAGTCTACAAAGGCCATCCACTTGAACTTCCACTTCAGAAAACTGTCCCTACTTATAGAGGTCTTTGTAAAGCAGTTTGGAAAGTTTCTGAAAAACGAGGTATGTGATGCAAAGAGGCAATGTTTTAAATTGTTTTCACAGTATCATATTACAGTTTGTGCAAGAGTGTTTAATACAAACCACGCAAGTTTGCTTTCTTCAAGAAAATCAAACTGTTCTGACTGAGGACAGACTGGGCTATACTTAAATCCTTTATCAGACATTCTAGGCAGAGTCAAGAATACGTTCCAATCCAAATATACTTGTCTTAGATACACAAACAAGTCTGTCCTTCATGTCAGTATTTCCTAACTCACTGTTAGAAATTCATCAGTTAATGTGAAAAATGACCTCGTACCAATAGCCATGGTTCTATTCTCTCACTCTTCCTTGATCACCTTCAGCTAGAACGAGTATTTCGATGTAAAGTATTCATTACTGTTAAGTGCAAAAGGAAAAAGATGAGGTTGTAATTGTAATATGAAATTTTAAAAGTCATTAAACTATTATACCACTGGAGGAATTTTCTGTTTCTGAAAAAACAAAATTTTAGAAGTAGATGTAAATCTTCACATTATGAGTTAACTTTCACTGGACTGACAATCTGGACAGGCAGAGGCTGGAAAAGGAGGTAGGGCAATAAAATGGCCCCTGTTAGTGCAAACTTGGTACAACAGTCTGACTGTTCTCCCACTGAATCCAGTTAGTACCTGGCCATACCTTATCACAGTTAGCAAACCCTGTGAAATCACAAGAGGTCGACAGAGTACTACGGCCAAGAAACTCACATATTCATGTCAAAGGAGAGCGCAGGCTCAGACCATTTAAACACTGTGTAGCTAGCTACACACCCAGATTAATTTATACTAGCACCAGCCACCTGCCAATTTGAGCCCTTTCCAGGATTTAAAAAAATGAGACAGTGTTAGCACTTGAAGAAGTTTCTGACAGAAAACTGCCACTTAAAACTTTAGCTTAACTTAAAGGTATGTGGGAAATATGAAACTGTGGAACCAATAAGTTCTCTCTGAGACTAAGTTTCTCCTTCAGTCAGCTCTAGTGACAACGCATTTAAATCTCAGTCCACTTGAAAACAGTACACAAAAATATACATGTAAATACATATAAATATTAAGAATGAGGATCTAAGTTAGTGCTTCTGTGTTAGAGGTCACAGCTAAACAACTCCTAGTGATATTGCCTCAGATTGTTACCCGTATTTAAAATAAAGAGTCAGGTCCACCTGGTCTGTGCATCTCCACCCAGGGACACCCTAACTGCGCTTATGGAGTGCATAGTTGCCTCGACTCCTCTAGTACCTTAGTGGCTATCTCAAAACTCTAGGATGACAGGTTACTTAAATGCCAGGGGGGAAAAACGCTGATAATTGCACTTTGTCACCTTTACCTTACTGAAATGAACGCGTCAGAAAAGCGAAAGCGAGTCCCTCTATGTTGTGAGCTTAGGAGCACCTATTTCTGTGCACAGAACTCGGCTTTCTTAAAGACAGACAGCGCTTCTTGGGACAGAGGCCAGAGACGCTGCGAGGCCCGCTGCTCTAGAGCACTTTCTGAAGACACTGAGGGTAGAGTTTGGCAACAGCACACTCAAAGTGCCGGCCCAGGTCCCAGAGCCGATCCGGAGTCTCATACACCTTCACCCACTGGTCGGCCGCCTCATCATACTGGTACAGGGAGTTCTTCCTGCTGGTTCTGAAGACGTGCTCCTCCACAGTCACTTGAGTAGCTCGGACAAACAGGTGAAGTTTATTCTGGAAGAGGACCAGCTTGAGGTACGGGTTGATGGACTGATCGCACGGGAAGTCCTTCTTGCGGGTCCACTTGTTCAGCTCAATGTTGTAGGCCTCCACGGTGAACATGCGCTGGTGATTCCCACTGGTTCCCGCCACATAGTAGATGGAGTCCTCGTACACCGCAGCCAAGCCCTGGATTCGAGGCACCGTCATGGGAGTTAGAAACCCCCAGTAGTCTTTCTGAGGCTCATAGAAGAGGAAAAATTCTCCTAGAAAGAGAAAACAAGAATGTGTACATTTTTATGTTTATTTTTGGTCATAGGCTGTTGTTCCAACCACTGGAGATAAAGGAGCATGATTTTCCAGATATTTCATTTTCTAAAATAAACAATGTAACAGATCCTGTTATGTTGGGGTGTTTCTTCTGGGGAGGTGTAATGCGTTTCTCTGGCTTGATGGCCAAACAACAGTGAAGAGCTTGGTTCCATTTGTTCCAACCAACGTGTGAAAGTTTATTTTAGGCCAGCTCTGAAACAGCACTATTAGGAATGCTCAGTCAGTAAGGCCAAACATATACATACAGCTTACTCATACACACTGCTACCTATTTCTAATTAATTAAAAGACCAGTTCAGACTGGTGCTTATGGGTCACTGATGTACTTACCTGAGTGCTCCTATAATGCAGAGATAAATTTCAACAAGAGAAAACCTTGCTTTCATAAGACAGATACACATGCACCGTTTATGGAGTTGACTGAGTGAATTTGGCAATAAACAGTATGCCAAATGAGACTGAAAATACGAAAACGTCTATTAGAATTAGTGAAGACTTACAAGAATTTTACTAACATTTGTACAAAATCTTGTAGATGTTTCAGATCTGGGGGTGTCTGCATATACACAAGTTGATATCTGGATGCTCAACTTGTTTGTACCTTATGACTGTACAATTCATTTCATTTTTTTAATGTAAATAAGCTTTGTTTAAATTATAAATACCTGCTTTGAAATTAAGCTTCCCCTTGAAATCTATTTTAAACTGGAGTCACTCTCATCTGATGTTCAGCAATGATATCTGAACTTCGTTTTCCGTAGGTCCCAGCTTTAATTGCTTGCCTAATTCACGACTATCAATCAGAGGAATCAAAACTTTAATGTGTGCAAATTCTGTACAGTTTTTTTTTACAGGAAGGAAAAGATGACACACATAAAAAGTTGATTTTTTAAAATCTAAAGTCCTCTTTAATAAAGTGAAATCAATAAGCAATTAAGAAAAACCCCATGGCCTCAGATTCTTCATATATAAAATACAGCCTTGGATTAAATGATGCTCACTCTGAAGTCTCATTAATTCACTGCTGTTTTGCTGCAGTAGCTGCATTTACACATGACCTTTACATTCCTCTGGCTGTCCTATGGTAAACCCTACCTCTGTCCATGAACCAGTGAGCCACAGGCACACTTCATACCAGGCCACATACATTCTACATTCTTAGGTTCCATTTTTTTGGCAAGACCAACCAACCCAAATCATGCTGTGCTTCTGTGTAACTAAAAGAAGGCACTATTCCTTCTGGAAAATTAACCTGAAGCCGAGGTATTCAGGCATTTTCAGGAGGTTTTAGGTAAAGGGTTGGAGCAAAGACCATGATTTTAAAAAATAGGTAGATAAGGGCTTAAAAATCAGGTCTATCTTCATGATAGTGGCCTCTCTTTCTGTTTTATTAAAGCAGTAGTGGAGGAAAACATTTACATATAACCCATTAAGAAACACAGAAGAAGAAGAAAGGTTTTGGTCGTATCTATGTTGCACTCAGCATTCAAGCAACTGAAAGGTGTAAGAAAAAAAAAATTGAGAGTCTTGGGCTGGGGATGTGGCTCAAGCGGTAGCGCGCTCGCATGCGCTGGGCGCTGGGTTCGATCCTCAGCACCACATAAAAATAAAGATGTTGTGTCCACAAAAACTAAAAAATAAATATTTAAAAATCCTTTCTCTTTAAAAGAAAAAAAAAGAATTGAGAGTCTTGTTCTCACAGTCAGAACCCCGTTCCCTCTTCCTGTTGCTCTACTTAGCATGGGTCCTCAAAACTAAACACAAGTCACTCCAATAGTAGCAACAGTAAGAAAAAGGTGACATCTGAAAGTTTTTCAGAGCAAGGAAACTGAAAACAACCTGTCATGAAAGGCAACACAGTGAAATTAAAACCTGAAAGCTATAATTTCAACCTCTTTGTAATCAATTTTCATAACTCTGGCAATGATAAGGCGTATGCAAAACCCTCTGGTAACTGAGAACATAACTATAGTTAAAGCTTTGTCCTTTTTTCTTTTAAACCAATCCAGTAAGTTCCATAAAACAGCAGTTGTTACATCTCTTGGTCTTTCATATCATTAAAGAATAAAAATTGCCACATATTGACATTATTGTTCAAAATCTTAAAACTACTCTGAAATAGTCCTTCCAAAACTCTGCACTGTTTATTACCGAAGACTTCGAGAGTACTTATTCTATATGATAAAATGGGCAAAAAACTTGGAGGATCAATGTAGTAATGGAAAAATACTTTTAAGCATTTTAAACTTTTTGGTTCAAAAGTTTACTTTCCTTAAAGGTTCTCCACAGAACAGACTGTTCTAACGGTTTATGATGAGGAAGGCAGAGAAGCCTCGACCACCAGGAACCGTCAGGCACAAGGAGGGCACGCACGTGCTACCCTGCCATGGGGCATGAAGGCCCGTGGTCACCTACCCTGTAAGACATAGATCTTCTCTCTATACTCCACGGCACTGTGGAACTCCATGGCGACAGGCATTGCACACACAGTCCTCCAACAGTTCTCTCTGCTGTCATAGCACTCCACGGACTTCAGGGAGTTACGCCCGTCACCCTCGTAAACGCGACCTCCAATTGCATACATTTTACCACAGCAGTACACCAGTCTGCAGCCTATTCTGGCTCGAAGCAAGGATGGTTTGGACAGCCATCTATTGGTGGAATGGTCATACATCCAGAAATCGTTTTCTGCCTTGTGGTCAATGGAGACCTCACTGCTGCTTGGCCTGTACCCTCCTGCAATGTAAATGTCATTATCTGGCGATACCAGAATCCCAACTTCTCTCAGGTCATTCGGTGGTTTGCATAGCTTAAACACCCTTCCTGTGGCAATATCCAGACAAGGCACTGTTTGCTTCTTTATTGAGTGTTTGTGGGCAGCATCGAAACATATGATCATTTCAGAAGCAGTCATCCCCAGCCTTTGAGTGCAGCCATTGGTGTTGGACGGTGCCCTTTCCACACAGCCTGTGGCTATGGCCTGTGCAAACTGAGGTGGAATTTTCTCTATAAAGGCATCTTCCATCAGAGGAAAACGTATGCATTTGGCAAAAATCTCTGGAAGGTGCAATTCTCGTTCATTCTGTTCGTGTTCAAACCACCGCACAATGCTTTCATACACATGTTCTTCTCGGTCCACATTTAGGTCGTCGCTGTCTAGAATGCTTATCAGCTGGTCTTTTGTCAGCTGCAGAAACTCCTGTTCTTTGGTGACACACAGAAACTTTTTACGAATATATTCTTTCGATCTGTCTCCAAGTTCCTGATGACCATAATGATCAGCAAAGATAAAGACCCCAATGGAATTCTGTGGGTCCAGATGACTGACCATGTACTGGGCACACTGGTCCTGGATAGATGGGATCTGGAAGATGCTAGCGGCAGTGAACAAGGCTTGAACATTGGCCTCTGTCAGAACAACTCTGGAGGTGTAGGCATAGTTCAGTACTAAATCCATTGATTCAGCTTCAACACCAACTATTCGAATTTCTTTCTGGGTACTTTCTGTAAGGCCGCTAGTGAACATGGATCTAAGAAGGAGAGAATGGTTAGTTAGTATTTTATGCAAATAAAAATTACAGTGGCAAATTTTTTAAAGTATAGAGTTATCACAAAGATAACCTTTTGAAACTAAATGAATATATTCCCTTATATTCCAAATGGGGATAAAAACTGACCATCTACTAGGAGTTAGTCTGGCTGATCCCCCAAACCTACTGTTCGGATAGTCCACTTGGTGCCATCTCAAAATATGCCACACTGCAGAGTGTTCAGGCTGAAATCACTTGAGGAGCTGTTAACTGTAGGAATGGTCACTGCCTACCTTTCCCCTACATGTGGCAGCCATGGAGATGCTTGGGGAAGGAATTTCCTTCACATACCAAGGCTGGAAAACAGCCGTGATCACCGAGGAATCGGGCAACTGTGGCTGCAGCAAGCTGAACAAACAAGCTCTGAAGTGTCCCTTGTCTTCGAGGAGCTTCCGCCTCCTCCCACCCTGTACAGTGCTCAGTAACGCCCTAGGACTCGTTAACCTGATCCAGGCAGCCATCCACCTTGTATTCTCTCACAAACTTATTGTTCCTTTAAGGAAAAAAAGCATGATGCTTTGGCCATTTCTTTGACTTCACCTTTATGTGAAGATTCCCATGTTCAGGGAAAATTAGGAAAACTTCCATGCTTTCCCCTCGTTAATTAGTTCTTGTGTTAACTCCAGACCCAGCTGAAGAGCCCACAAAAGAATTAAAGGTGGTGGAGGCGGGACAGGGGATACAGCTCAGTTGGTAGAGTACACAAGGCCCTAGGTTCAATCCCCAGCACAATAATAATAATAATAATAATAATAATGATGGTGGTGGTGGTGGTGATAGAGGGCATCTGTCTCTCCCTCACAGAGTCAATGATGAAAAATGGAGAATATTTTGAGTCAAGCAAACCAAGATGTGAGCTGGCCCATTTCAGGTTCTGCCTCTCCTTGGTTTCTAGTTGAGTTGCCTTATGAACCTGACATCTTGGATTGCCCTGCCCCAAAAGGTTTAAGAGCATCAGTATGAGACAGTAACTCAGGGAGACAGTCTAATAAAGCTTCTGTCCCACTGGACATTACAACTAGTACCCAAAATATCTCCCTAAAAATTTCATCTTAAAAAACAAAAAACAAAGAGGTTCAAAAGCACATATTCTCTCCCCACACTTTCTTAAACTAATGTTAGTAGATGAATGTTCCCTTAATGTTTACAAGATTTTTAAAGACGACTTCACTTACCCTTTGACATTGTGAAAATCTTTCCTTAAAAGATATACTTCATCTCAGTTAGAATTACCATGTCTTACCTACTTGTATCCACACATAAATAAAAATTACATTAAGGTTACTATAATGCCCTTTTCTAAAGAGAGTTTAACATTTGACACAACAATAATTCTTTGGAGATAATTTGTTTTTTAATCCCAAACTTTTGACAATTTTTTTTCCTCAAAATTAAAATATTGGTGCATTCATGGACTTTCTTGGTCAAAACATTAAGTAGTTAAAAAAACTGGCTTGTGAAGTAGAAATCATTTTCAAACTTCATTACCTTTCTTTCCTTTAAGGCTTCATTCAAAGTTATTCATAAATGAAATACAAAAATCAAATCCAAACCTCTTTAAAAAGCCATTTGAAAAAAGATCTGTATACTATTTACCATCGATTTAAAGTTCTAGTATGCTTAAGGTTTGCTGAAGAAATTAATCTAACATTGGTGATAATCCTTTCATTTTTATTTCAAGTGTTAGAATATGAAAAACATCCTTAAATGGGAAGATTTCCAGTCACCTTTGAAGCCGTCACTGAAGACATGGAATTAATTTTGAAAGGCAGGATAAGAAGCACAGAGCCCAGCTTGCTTAATCATCTTTGAGTTCTATTTTTACTTCCATAATGTAAATTTTAAGTGTAATATCAAAAGATTTTCCACAATGACTAAAAACTAGATGTTCCCATGCGTGAGCTGGTTTTCAATTCTGGTGCTGAAAGACTCACCTATACAGCCACCAATTAAAAAGAAAACTAGAGCCCGTCGTTAGGTGGAGACTGGCTCCCCAAGGAAGTGAGGATCACCACAGGGGAACGGGTCCTGACCTGAGCAGGCTGGTCTCCCACACAGGGGCTGTGACACCTGACTAGTTCTCTGTTCTAACAGGTTCTTCATGTAAACATGAAGTAGGAGCACTCCTGCACACACGACTGTGAGCAGCAAAGCACTTCTAACAACCAGACGACGGGGACTATCAAACAGCCATGCCAGGTTTCCAGCTATTCTAGTTCTTTCACTGTGAAGCCAGACTTCCTTTAAGGCTTCATTCAAGGTTATTCATAAATGAATTACAAAAATCAAATCCAAACCTCTTTAAAAAGCATCTCAGTTACACTGGAAAGTATGACTTTCCAAATTCCACATCAAGAGTTGCATGGGTGCCAAAAACTCCTGTACCAAAATTCTAGCAAGAGATAAGAAACTAACCCTTCAGTTATCTAGTCACACATCTTTATTTAAGTGCACATATCTTATGCTCAGAAAGTTTTCTAGGCATACTATAAAATTTAAGAAAATCTATTGCAAGCATACTTCTTTTAAAGTAAATTTTCTAGGCCCTCAAATCTAATTTTCATTAAATCTGACACTTAAAAATATAATCTAGAGCATAAAATTTCATAAAATAGACATTTTCCCTTTGGAGTTTCATTTATTTACTTTACCATTCAAATTTAAAATGTAATTAAAATTTTTGAAAGAATATTTTGAAGAGGACTTTATCCAGTTTCCTTCCTTAAGAGTCATGAAATAAGTAAACAGCCTGACTCTGGAGTCAATTCTAGTCTCTGCTATTTAGTAGTCAGATGATGTAGGCATCACTCTATGATCCTCAGTTTCTTCACATGTAAAATGGGAATAACAACTGCACTGAAACGAGGATTATAAAGATGATGTAAAGTAACACATGTAAAGTATGCTTAGTTTGGAGCTTGATAAGGAGCAACAGTGCCACGTGTTTAAACACATATCTATTCAATAGTGTGGACAAGTCAATCTCACCAGGAATTTCCATTGCCAAGCCAAACTTCACTTATGTGAGTTTCATCTTTTTCCTTCCAACTGTCTTGTGGTAATTAATACTCAGTAGTCCAATCACCTACCCAAGGCAAGTCTAAATGATTATATCACAAGCATCAGACCCAGGTAACTATTTTTAACCAAGCATTCTGAGAAAGAGGAACCAGAAAGTAATCTGGAACATTACAATACTGTGTGCCCTATAAAGGTAAGCAGAAAAAGAACACTAAAAATGTGTGCTTGACATGATGATTTTACTGTCATCCATGCACCACTTTTGAATACTGAAGGGCATGTGGGCACCTGACACAAAAGAAGTTACCCACAGGGAGGAAACTACCTTTTCCATGAATCTCCTTTTAAGAGTAGGAAGCAATTTTTCAAACCCAAGTTTTAAATGTTTACTTTTCAACATTTTATGATAAACCAACCTAAATTAAAGTGATAAAAATGCTTCTAAACTCTTGGAAATAATCACTAGTTTGGTGTCTATAACACACACAAACTATATTCATTTTTATTCTACTGCTTTTACCCCCATGGTTTTAAGACAATGTACTGAATGGTCATTTGTCATTTGTTTGTGAAGGACAAGTTTCTATGATTTTTAAACTCCAAAAGAGATACACAGACTAAAAAAAAAAAAAAAAAATGCATCATGATTAATTTTTTGGAACAGATTCTAAAGCAGCACTGCTTAATAAAAAATTTTTTTGTAGTTGTAGATGGACAGCATGCGTTTATTTATCTATTAATTAATTTATGTACGTATGTTTATGTAGTGCTGAGGCTCCAACCCAGTGCCTCCCACGTGCTAGGCAAGAGGTCTGCCACTGAGCTACTGCCCCAGTCACCCTGAAAACTTTTAACGATGCAAATGCTGTTTATCTGTGCTGCCCAATACGGCAGCTACTAAGTAGCACTACAAGTGGCTACTAAGCACTTAAATTGTGTTTAGTGTACTTGAGGAGCTGGTTTAATTTTAAATGATTTGTCCAAACGGCGACATGTCGCTAGTGGCTGCCATATTGAGTAGCACAAATCTAGATTTCCTGGTCGTTAATGTCAAACCACCAACTTTAAAACAGCCACCTGAGCGCTGGAGGAATCCCTGAAGCGAGCCGCAGGGCCCTGTAGGGACGAGACCCGCGTGTCCCCTCTCGTGATAATCGTCATCATCATCTCACGGAGGGGTCGGTGCGGACACCAGCAGGAGTCCGGCGCCCTCATACCTGAAGTAGGGGCTGATGGCAGCGAGGACGTTCCTGTGGCAGGAGAAGGTCTTCCCATGGTCCACTTCCACTACGATGTCCGTCAGCTGTGACTCCTCGTACATGGCTCTGAGCTGCTTGAGGACACTGCACGCGTGGGAGGGGTCCACGGCGTCGCTCGCTGCGTCGGCAGACGGAGTCCCATTCGGCGTCGGGGACTTACTTAAATCTAGGGGAGGAAAACTGGCCGTATAACCACGCAAGTTGCGGCCAGCCAGACGCGGGGCTCTCGGCTCGGCACCGAGCCCTGCCCGACGCACGCCGGTCCGCAGGGCCGCCAGGCCGGCCTGCGGCCAGACGGCGAAGGCCTCCGCCAAACCGCGCCCGCGCCCGCCACGGGACGCGCGGCGGCACCGGCGAGGTCTGCGACCGGTCGCAGAGCCGGCTCCGCGCTGCAGCGCTACACGAGAGGCTCCCCGGCTGGTGGGTCCCCGACGCCCTCCCCCGCCTCAGGCCCGCCCAGTCACCAGCCGCGACCACCTACGCACGCCCTCCATCCTGCGCCCCCGCGGTGCCCACCTGCGCACGCGGCCATGGCGCGCTGGGCCCGGCTCCAGCTCTTTAAAGAGGAAATGTCATTTCGCTTCTCTCGCTCCCGGGTTCCGGCTCTTCTAAGCTCTCCGGGCCAATGGGGTTGCCTATTAGCCTGGCTCCGCCCCCACCTCACGAACTACTGGCACTGATTGGCCACAATGTGTGAACGTGCGCGCCGGGAAATGTAGTTTCATGGTCTCGCTCCCGCGTGGTCGGTCAGGCGGGGACCAGGCCGGGGTTCCTATTGGCCGGCTGGGGCGCAGGTGGAGCGAAGGGCTGAGCGAGCCCACGCCGGGATTTCTATTGGCCGGTTTGATTGAGGGTGGAGCTCTGAGATTCGGCGGGGCCAGGACCGGGTTCCTATTGGCTGGCTCGCGCGGAGGTGGAGCGCAGAGGCTGTACCGAGGCTGTGCGAAGGCACGCCGGGGTTCTTATTGGCCAGCTCGGGAGCAGGTGGAGAGATGGGTGTGTCTACAAGAAAGGATAAATTTTATTGTTTACGTGTTTCTATTTACTCATCCTGTGTTTCTGGCATCTAACAGGTGTCTGCCACCTTATTGATACTATTAAAAAGAAAAAAAGTAAAGCACAAATGAACTAGCATGGGTAATGCTAGACTTTTGAATGTAAGGGTGAGTTATCAGTGAATGGGAAAGAATTTTATTAGAGAGGGAAATCTACTTAATAAAGGATATTGGGATCTAGATTGTGATTGAGAAATAGAGAAAGACGAAAAACAATTGATTTCTGTCCACTAGAAATGGAAAGTTGCAAGTTCCCATGCAAATGAACAGGAAGGAAGTGGTGTTTCCCCTAGGCACTTAAGATTGTATGAAAATCCTTAGTGCACAGTTCTGCGTGGATGAATTTCATTTAGTTTTTGATTGGTAACTTTAAATGCCCATTTTCTATGAGTTCAATTTATTAAAATAGTGGTTTTGCTCACAATATTGATGGTATTAAGAAAAATGGCATAAATTATCAGGCCTCTCAGATTTAGCAAATAAATGTGCAGGACATTCATTATTAGAGACATATCTAATTGAAATATTATTTGTTGTTAATTTGAAGTTAAACTTATTGGTCTTTTCAGACCTTTAAGAAGAGGGGAATTTCTACTGAATCCTGAGAGAATTCTCAACTAATTAACCCATAGGTTTGGCAATAGTTTATTAAAAGAAAGATTTCTGATTGTTTGACCCATAAAGATTTCTAAATGTAAACAAAAAAATAGCAATTTATAACTAGAAAGTTACAATTATATTTTATTTTACTGGGCAGATGGCATTGCATAGCAAAGATTTCATTATCATTAAGATGCACTTTAAAAACAGAATAAGAAAATATCAAAATTGAGGCGACAGTCCTCTTCATTCTCAGTGATCTTCAAGAATATAAATGAGATTCTGTTTCAGGGTTGATACTAAATAGCCAGAGGCTACAGCTTTGTTTTATAATAAGGCAGCTCTAATTTCAATTTTAATAAGAACCTATAAACCGACTGTCAATCTGGAACAGCAGCAGCAACAGAAATGAGTAGTAAGTACTAGATTTTTCTCTGAAGGAATTTTCTCATGTAGTTAGAGTTTAAAGTAAATTCTACTAAGGGTAAAAATTGAAAAATCAAACCAGAATATCTGAAGGACGTATATTTATTTCAAATTAGACATTTAGAATTTTATTATTATAATGTTTCTTACCAAGGAGCTAAGTGCAAAGAGAATTGCTATAATCATGGTTGGTTGCCAGAAAAGAAGTCATATATATTTAGTTTTAAGAAGTCTTTACGTTTAAATCGCAGCAAAGATGAAGGACCATGAAAAGAGCAGATTTAAAACATGAGAAAATGGCACAGTTGTCCTGTTTCTTTTTCTGTTTCCATCTGAAGATAACAACTTTTTAGCAATTATAACTGTGCCTGGGCTACTGTTGATAATACTATCACACCACACAAGAATGATGGTGGCTCTGATGAAGGCAGTGTCTAAGAAAATAGAACCTCACTTCTGCAAATCAGTTCTGCGGTTTTCAATTTCCCTGTTCCGTATCAGCTGAGGCTGTGAAATTGACCAGAGCTATATAAAACGAAAGTAAGGGGAATGCTGGAGAATCCTACCTTCCACCAAATGACATCCTTATGTATTTATACTTCTCAGCCTTCAGCCACAGCCTTCTTGGTTTGCTCAGTGTGACATTTTTCCTTGCTAAAGACTTTTGTTAGGACTGGATTAGTGCTTGGAAAGAAGCAACAAAAGCAACCATTTCAATATAAATTTAATATAGTAGCAGATACTGAATTGTTTTTTCAACAATTTTTTAGAGCTTTACATATTGCATGTGATTTGTTTTTTTTAAATTCAAAGCTGTATAAATAGGTATTGACAGGAAGTTCACTGATGGGCATTTCCAAACTTTTTTTTTTTTGAGAGAGAGAGAGAGAATTTTAATATTTATTTTTTTATTTTTTGGTGGACACAACATCTTTATTTGTATGTGGTGCTGACCCAGGCCGTACGCAGGCCAGGCGAGCGCGCTACCACTTGAGCCACATCGCCAGCCTGGCATTTCCAAACTTTGTTGTGTTTTTTTAATGCCTTCTGAGGTCATGAAAGAATTCAATGTGGTAATAGTTAGAAAGTTGAAGTTTGTGAATCACTAAATCTGGTTATACTGGGAATATTAAAACACATTCATTTATATTTTAAGTATTTGGAATTTAGCATATACATAAAAATGGAGACTGAAACTAGTAGCACAAATATTCAACTCCTCAAAAATACTTATTGTCCCCACGACCACCACCAGCATTCACAATAGACACTATATGAAGCAAGGTTCAGGATGGAAGGAAGAAAAGAAAGAGGCAGAAAGTAGGGGAAGTAAGTTCCTAACTTCAAGGAATTTGTAGTTGATCTATAGAGATAAAATATGTTCAAATAAAAATCAACCAGATTAGAGCCCTTGGAAACCTCTAGTCAGCACAAAGTACATATTTCACACAATGAATGTTGAGGAGAGATCCTGTTTGGCTGGTATGGGATTTAGACTGGTCAGCACCACAGGAAGACTGCGGAAACAGCTGGGCACTTTCTTATTCACTTTATCTTGACTTGGCCTAGAAGATGAAGAATTCCCTGTTCATACTTTAATATTGATGGGACTTAGTTCAGGAATTGAAAAAGGGAAAAGAATTATGTGGTACCTATTTTATCTCATTTAAATTCTTGTTTTAACTTGTTAATAACTGTGTTATAAATGAGGAGAGTAAGGTCTGTGGATTTTCAATAACTTGCCCATAGTTATAGAGGGTCTTTGGCTCCAAGGCAACCCACTTTTCGTTACATACACAGGTCCCTGGAAATGATACAGTACTGGAAATGATGTGTAGTAGAATTTTCTCCACAGTAAGCACATCTAGTTTTATGTCAAACACAAGGGAAACGAGTGTTGGTCATGAGTGGACAAAACTATTGGTAGAGGCTTGATATTTGAATGCTCCAAGAAATTGAAGGAATGGAAAGGCTAGAGGGTAACAGCTGAAGTCACACTGGTAAACTGTATGTGTGCGTGTGTGTGTGTGTGCATGTGTGTGTGTGTGTATGTGTGTGTGTGTGTGTGATGCTTGCGTGGTGCTGGGAACTGAACCCAGGGCCTTTGACGTGCTAGGCAAGTGCCTTGCTCCTGGGCTACAACCTCATAGCCCTGCTGAACTATTTGAACTTTGTCAAAAAAACTGATAATTTTAGAGGTATAGTAATTAAAGGTTTTTGTTTTTCCAGTACATAATATCTATACCATGTATATACACCTAATTTATTCAGTGGTTTTTTAAACTTAGAATGATTTTGAGAACCAAACCATTGTCGACCCAGGAGACATAAACACTCTTCTCTGTGTGAACCAACGGAATATCAGAGTGGAGAAGGACTGTGGTCCCCTCTGACTCTAGTCGTGATCTGATTTTGTTAAGCTCATGGAATCACTGGGAAGCCTGACTGGAAGGACAGTGGTGGACAGTAGTCTTCAGCAAGTAGACCAAGAACCCAGGAACACAGAGCACAGGCACCAGGGTCGTGACAAGGAGCACCTTGACCATGGAGAGAGTGTGCAGCACAAGTGACCTGTGGCTGGTCCTGCAGGCCATCAGATGGCACAGGACAGACACACCGCCACGCGGGTCATGAGATTGGCAGGACAGATCCGCTGCTTGCCTGGGCCCCTCTGCAGTATGTACCATCCACCTCTGGTTGTGCTGCACAGGCTTTCTTCGTCTCCGCACTGTGATGTTTTCAGCCAGATGATACTGTGCTGCAGCAGGCTGCCCTGTGTCATCAGACGCGTGATAGCATCCCGGCCCCACCCATGAGATGCCACAGTTCCCTCCAGCAGACATGAAACTGAAAACGTCCCCCTGGGGAAGTCGCCCTGTTAGGAACCACCGTTCACAAGACAGGCCCATGTGCTCTGCGCCCTCCGTGCTGTGGGTTCTCCCACTGCACCAGCAGTTCTGTCTCAGTTGACATAGGTTCAGTGCTGTGACTGCTTAAAACCATTTTGTTCTTATCCTTTTTAAATATGCATTTCATAGAGTTCAATTAATCCCACTCCTCTGTTCATACCACCATGTCTCTTTGGTTCCTAAGTCCCATCTCTCACATGATATAAGAACTCTTTCCTGAAATCAGCAGTCTCTTCTCTCATCCTTTTCCAGCTTTAAACAACACCATTATAGGTTTGATGTGGGGCCACTCAGAACCTGTCCATCTAGTCTCATAAAACGTGTCGTGGTATTTTATGTGCTGTTGTGATGGTGTTGCACCGTGATCACTTTGCGTTTCTTACCTCACCTGGTACCGTGTTTTTGAGGTTCTTTTTTATGCATATTTCTTTGTGTACAGTTGCTTTTCCTCTTTGTATTCCCACCAGCCACTCACTGCCTGGCATAGGTAAGACTCAGTGGAGTTCCCATAATGGGGCTGGAGGTGTGGCTCAGAGGAAGAGTGTTTACCCAGCAGGCAAGAGGTCCTGGGGTCAAGGCCCTGCACTACTGCCCAAGAAAGAAGGCAGGAGATTAATTGTATAAGTGAATATATTAAATGCCACATGGATATGCTAGCCAGAATAATGACTGTCCAAAGACGTGTATGTCCTCAACTCCAGAGTCGGTGAGTGTAACTTTATATTTGGGCTAATGAGAGATCTGTTGTAAGGACTAGAGAAGATGCTTTATGCTGCATCTTTAGCCTAATGACAGGCACAGAGAGGGTGGGTAGTGAATGTTGGTTAGTACTAATAAGTTGGACTCTGAGTAAAGCAGGAATTCCATTAAATTTCTAGGTAACTCTACAGTTAAAGTGTTGTTCTTCATGACAAATTAACCACTTTGTAGACTCATCACAGCTAAGCCGGAGCAATGCGCTGAGGTGCGATGTCTTCCCAGATACGTATCTCACATGGGTGTGCCACCAGGAGTGACCGAACTCTGGCCCTGCAAGGCTGAGGGAACAAGAATCAAGCATACAAGTGCTCCATTCCACACATCTGTGGCACTGAGGTAAGCCTGCGTGTGTAGGGAGAGGTGAAGACATGCCACAGTGACAAACACCCGCCTCGGGACCTTCAGCCCTCTGGTTTCACCTGTGTCCATGGTCAGCAGGGCCCTGCTCACCACCCCTGCTGAGGCGGTAGCATCACAGCTGTGTGGTGGATGGTGTGCTGGCTCTAAGCTCCCACTTGGAGGGTGTGCCCCATGGCCACTCAGAACCTGTCCAGGGATGGCCCTGGCAGAAGCAGGATGGGAAGTACATGCTTGCCATTCTCTGGAGGAGAAAAGTCAGGGGTGTCTGGCTGGCAGCACCAGAGGCAGGTACCCCCACCAGGACTGGGATGTGTGCAGGGTGCCCAGGTGAAGAGGACCAGGCTGCAGGTGGTGGCAATGGAGCTGCACATGCCCACCAAGGCCAAGCAGCCTTGATAAGCGTCTACTCCAGCTGTACACAAGAAACAGGCCCCAGCTGTCTCCTACAGGGTCTCCTCTGGGGCACAGTGGTGTGCAGGGACATTTTGGAACGTCTAGAGACAAGTTTGAGTGTCATATTTGGGGGTGTGGGCATTGCTGCTCGCACTGAGGGGGCAGAGGCCAGAGAGCTGGCCCCGTGCCCTGTCATTCCCAGACAAGCTCCTGTAACAGAACCATGGCCCCGGATGTGAGTGGTACTGAGGGTGAAAAAGTGGACAGCAGCCTTCAGCAAGTGGACCAGGAACTGAGGGGCGCAGAGCACAGGCGCTATCTAGGGTGTGGAAAGGAGCACCTCCGCACCCCGCACTCCACTGAGATAGAAAGCTGCTGATGGCATGAGGAGGTGGCGCCTCGTGTAAGGAGCCCCTGGCACTTTCACCCTTAGGTACAGGATGCTCCTATTCAGACTAGAGACTAGACCACACGTTTCTTCACAAAAATCTTTGAAATTCAAATTTAAAACACTGCTCTTTAAAAAGAATGAACCACAAATATTCCTAACACCTTGATGAAGCAAGGGCTAGTCCAGATGGGGACAAAAAAAAAGGTATATGATGTAACAAGACCCTGGCCTTGGGTAAGACCATTGTGGGGCCTGCACAGGGGCATGTCTTCCTCAGCATGGTCCACCATGATGGACCAGTCAGGATACGGTCAGCTACAAGTGGCCAAGGAGTGAGGGCATGCTAGAGCCCAATCTCTAACAGCATTTGTCAGCAAGCTACGTGAAGCACACCTGCTTGCAGAGGGGAAGGCAGGCAGAGGGACTTCTCCATACTTAATAGGAAGTTATAAGTAAACAACTCTGAAACTGTGACCTTCTGGCATTCGCTTGTGTTAGGACTTAGGTTTAAAGTCATTTCCCAGGTGTCAGATCCTGTTTCCTGCCCTGGGCTTCGGAGCTGAGGGATGTGGAACCTCTGGCTCCAGGATGGAAGCTGCTCACCTGGCACATGTAGGTATGCAGGCAGGTGTCAACTGGTGGCTCCAAAAGCTAGTCCTGAGAGCCAAGAGAGCCAGTGTGGGCACGCTCAAGAGTGCTCCCAGCTCAGAATCTCCAATAAAGCTTAAGAAAGCTTTCAGACATGCTTGGCATGTACAGAACCTATAAATTGCCAATTTTCCCATGTTGACCCATGGACTCCTCGGGAGTTGAAGCTTATAGGGCAAATACAATTCAAACACTATTAATTACTCAGGCTAAGAAAGGTCAAAGAAGCAGACCTGAACCCAATTTGGAATTCTTTTATTTATGAGATTCCTGCAGTAACACGGGAAATTTAATCAATGTACTCATTCTTTATTTAAAAACAACAACAACTTGGCCCCTTTCACATCTGTCTTGGTGAATGCCAGCAAATCCTTTCACTCCTTGGCTGTGTTTATTAAGTAAATGAGAATGCCAGCTTAAGTGTTTAGCAGCGAAGGGCCATGGTGTCTGCAATTTGATGATAAGCAGTTTGGCACAAATAATAAGTACAAAAGCACATAAGCACAGAGGCATAAAGTAAAAGTGGCACCAAGATAACCTTTTGGTAAACTGAAGAGTGTGTGTGAACTCGCTGTATAGGGTTAAGCATTTTCAAGTAAGAGCAGAGAAACACAAAACCTCCAGATAGATGATATAGTGGAAAGAAGCAGTTTCTCCTATTGGAACTTGAACGGCTGCAGGGAGGTGACGGTAGAGGTGGCTTCAAGTGCTGGGGAGGCAGCAACAGGTCCCTTGCCTGGCATGTGCCAGGTCCTGGTCTAATCTCCAGCAGTAGGAAGAAAGGAAGGGAGGGAGAGAAGAAGGAAGGGAGACAGGGAGGGAGGGAGGGAGGAAGGGAGAGAGGGAAGGGGAGGGAGGGAGAGAGGAAGGGACAAAGGAAAAGAAGGGAGGGAAGGATGGAGGCAGGGAGGGAGAGAGGGAGGAAGGAAAGATTGCCTTAGGATTTGCTTAAAGAAGATGTGGCAGGGGCTGGGGTGGTGGCTCAGTGGCAGAGCACCCAGTGTGAGGTACTGGGTTTGATCCTCAGCACCACATTAAAGTAAATAAATAATATAAAATAAAGGTATTGTGTCCATCTACAACTAATTTGTTTTTTTTTTTAAAGAGCTGGGGACATAGCTCAGTTGGTAAAGTGCTTGCCTTGCATGCACAAGGCCCTGGGTTCAATCCCCAGTGACACACACACAGACACACACACGCAGAGATGTGACAGGTGTTAGGAGGGAGCATTGGACAGGATGGAGGCACTGTTAGATCTGCTGGGCAGATCTAAGCTGCTGCTCTCCCAAGCCTTTCTCTGACAGTGATGATGAAAGGTGCCAGGGTCACCACACCTGTCAACCTCAACCAGTTCCTCTTCTTACCAAAATGAAACAATACAAAGGGCATGTGGGGGAAGAGGAAGACACAGGTGTGCTTTTGTGGTGCTTGAGCCCCAGCTGGCTGACTCTCCAGCACTAGGCCTGAGCTGAGCGCTTGGCGACTGGCCGTGGGAGGCCGAGAATGGCGCGGCCAGCCCTTCTCGCTCACAGCCAGCACAGCAGCTTGCACCTGGAGCCTCGGCTGACTGAACTGCACCCCCAAATGCACCTGCTGAAGCCCACCTCCCACAAACCTGATAGTATTTGGAGATGTGGTCTTTGGGAGAGAGTCGGGTTTGTATGAGGCCATGGACATGTGGCCTTCACAATGGGATCAGTGTTCTTACAAGAAGGAACAACAGACAGCCCCAGTCTCCCCTTCCCTTTCCCAGCCCCACACTTTCCTTCTCTTCCTTCTCGTGCCCCCTCTTCTCCCTCCCTTCTCTTTTGGTCCCTCTCCTCTGTGCGCACGACATGCTGGCCCCACTGGCACCTTGGCAAGAAGAGGACCCAGTTGACATGCGTGGCTAACCCTGGCACCTTCCCGCACTGCCTGCAGAGCCATATTTTGTTACAGAAGCCAGGCTGACTGAGACAATTGTGAAACATTTTCTTGGAAAGCTATTAGCAATTGCAAGAGGAAAGAGCATGGTGTAAGTTATATAGGTCATACTTAAAAACACTGAAGCTAACTTGTGTAGGGCTTCTAATGCTGAATAGCTAAGCACATATAAGAACAGAAAGACACATTCACTTGGAATAATGACTGACTTTCATGCATTTTAGTTTGTTTTGCAGTAGTGGGAATGGAACCCACGTCCTTATAGATGCACTCTACTACTGAGGTACATTACCAGGCCTTTATTTTTTTATTTTGTTTTGAAATAGTATCTCACAAAATTGCCCAGGCTGGCCTCCAACTTGCAATGCCCCTACCTCAGCCACAGAGTAGCTGGGATTATAGTTATAGGTGAGTACCACAGTACCCAGGTCTGATGTTTGCTTTTAGCTTTCAATAGTTTATTGCTACGCCTGCCTCATGTCCTTTTGTGTTTTTTTTTTTTTTTTAACTGTACTAGCTGCTCTTTTCGCACATCTTCATCTGGCAAGCATTTAAGGATTCTAGCATTTCCACTCTACAGTGTCATACATTTCTGGGAGAGATAATGTCTGCGTCAAGACCCAGTATAGGAATCTGCATGATGGAATTGTGCCATTTCTCTTAGGGTTCTTCTGCCATCTCATTTCAGTCTGTTTTCACACACAAAAAAAGTTAAAATAGAAGCCTTCTTTCTTGAATAAAAATCAGATAAA
The DNA here is from genome assembly GCF_047511675.1 of Marmota flaviventris. Classification (NCBI taxonomy): domain Eukaryota; kingdom Metazoa; phylum Chordata; class Mammalia; order Rodentia; family Sciuridae; genus Marmota; species Marmota flaviventris. Next base: position 116,930 of record NC_092517.1, on the reverse strand, counting down.
ATGGAGACTCAGAAGAGAGATATAAGGAGCACTGATTTGAGCTCCAGGATAATGTCCCTTTCACTGCTGTTGGGACCGAATCTGGACGGAGTCTGTTCTCTGGAATCCTGCTCGTTTTCTTTCCTTTAACGTCTTTGGAGTTGCAGACTCTAGGGTTTCCTCTTTCACTATCCATAATGTAGAATGAGAATTTAATGACCTTTGAAGCTGTCTGCATGCAGATCACTCTAGACTTTTATAGTTTCCCATACTATTTTGCCTGTTCAACAGGGATTTTCTTAGGTATCCTGATGAAAGACGTTTGCATCATTGTGTGCATCACACTGGCAGGTTGGGCAAACTGCTGCTCACAGGCCAAGCAGTCTAGGGTGTGTTTTGTGCAGCCCATGAGCTAAGAATGTGTATGGCTGGGAACTGGAATGCCCCCCAAAGGCCCTGTGTCAAAGGCTTGCTCTGAGTGCAGCAGTGGTCAGAGATGGGCTTTGGGGATCATGAGTGCTCTGACCTCATCGGTGTATCCATCCCCTAATGAAGTCTTGGTGGAATGGACTGTGGGGAGTTGGTGGAGACTGCAGGAGCTGGGGCCTGATTGAACGGAGTGGTTCTTAGGGGCATGCTCTTGGGGACTCTGTCTTGTCCTGGACCTTTCCCGGCCTCTGTCTGCTTCCTGGAAGCCATGAGCTGAGACCTCTGGCCTGCTGTGTGCTCTCTGCCAGGAAGTCCTGCTTCACCCACCGCAGTAGAGCCACACTTGGCAACCGTGAGCCTCCTCTAAATTCCCTTTCTTTCAGTGACAAAAAGCTGACTACCAAAATGTTTTTGACTTTTTAAGGGATTATTTAAAAAATAATCGGCAAAACTCAAAATGTTCAGTACTTGATCTTTTGTAGACAGTCTGCTACCCTGTTTCAGGCTTTCAGAGACATCTTCTGAAGTCTTTACAGTGGCAACCAGAGAGAGAGGAGGAGTTTTAAATGCCACACCTGTAAACAGTGCTCGTCACTGTGCCCACATCCCCCCACCTGGAACGTGGTAACATGGATTTCCCCTGACTGCAGGAAGCTGGGACTCTTCGTTTAGCCTTTGATGGAAAGGAAGAGGACCTTGGTCTCAGCCATATGGAATCTTGTTGAGTCATTCAACTTAGAGTAGAAATAGAAACTCGTATCTTGCTTTCAAATTTCATTGGATTATATAATATTTATGTAAATTGCAATAAGTGAAACTGGCATATAGAGCTCTGAGGTATACAATTATGGCCTGAGAAGTCCATAGCTCTACGACTGGGATTAGGAGGGTGTGGCTCCTTTGAGGACCCTCCCTGAGAGGCTTGGCAGGCCTGTGTATCAGGTACTCTCTCCTCCTGGATTAGATCAGCAGTTCTCCTCCAGGGCCCATTTGACCCTTTAGAGGAAATTAGCCCAGGCCTAGAAATAGGTTTGGTTGTCATGGCTGGGGCTGCTGCTGGTATCTCCTGAGTAGAGACCAGAGGTGCTGCTAAAACCCAACATCACATAAGACAGATCCACAACAAGGAGCGTCCAGTCCAAGATGCCATTACTGTTGTGGCTGAGAAAACCTGGATTAGAGGGTTTAGTTGACTTGCAAGTGCCTAAGTGTGAGGTTGTGGCTGTTGAGTGACTCCACAGTGTAGGAAGCAGCTCTCAGGCTATGCCTTCCTCAGTGACTCCACAGGGTGTAGAACAGCAGCTCTCAGGCTGTGCCTGCCCTGAGTAACTCCATGGTGTACAGAACAGCTACAGGCTGTTAGAATGAAGACGAGAATAAAAGAACTTGTGTTTTCCCGGCCTATGACTATCAGATGCCCAGGAGTATTCAGAGAGCGGCCACCATGGAAGTGGTGTAGCCTGTGAATTTATTGTTATTCATAATAATAACTCTCAAATCGTATCAGAAACAACAGAAATGAGAGCTTATCAACCTCACCAGATGCCACCCCCTCACCTAAGACCCGCAGGAGGAGGAGACATGGAGAGAACAGAGCCAGTCAGTCATCCTGCCCTCCTCTGAGAGGCTGGGGTGCTGTGCGCAGAGTTTGGTCTGCTCAGCTGGATTATGCTTTCCTCCTCCCGAGAGCAGTGCTTCAGACACGGCCACCCCAGCCTCCCCAGTAGACAGAATTTGTTTTATTGGTGCGAAGGTCAATGGAAAGAAGAAAATGTTGGTTCTTCCTACACACAGTAGGGTGAGTAGCTGTCCCGTAGGAGGCCTCCCCTCTTCCTTCTTTCCCACCTTTCCTGACCGTGGACCTTGAGCAAGTCAGTCTTCTGGTTCCCATTGGATGATAACTCAGATCTGTGAGAAGGCGGAAGACTGGCTGCAGTAAGATGGACGTCTCTTAATGCCTCGGGAATACGCAAGAGGCAAAGGGATGGCTTCAGGGCGGGAGGGAGGTCTGCACTTCTGAAATGCTGGTTGTCTTTTGGATGACCAGCACTGGTCCAGGAGCAGGCTGTTGAGGCCAGCAGAGTGGAAGGGCCTGGGTTTTTCAGGGTGACATGGCTTTTCCATGGCCTTTCTGGCTTTGGTGGCAGCCACACAGGGATGGGGAGCTTGGTGTTCTGTCCCCGGGTCCTCTGCTGCCTGGGGCTCCGTGATGGTGAGGGGGATGTAGAGGGGCAGAGGCAGCCAGGGCAAGAGGGTGGGTGAGGACCCAATTATGCTCCTAAGCAGGGGGACCCAATAGAAAAACTAAAGCATGGACACAGGGGCACCAATTAATAATCGTGAGGAGGGTGTGGACAGGGAGGAGATAGAAAAGAAGGAAATTCCAGACCATAAAAAGAACAGGCCAAAACTCCTCACGGGACTTCTGGCTCTGGGCCCCTTCTCTTCTGAGAAGTCTGTTTTTGTCCCTTTTGGATCAATCTGCTGCTTGCTTGCTGTCTCTGTGTCCTGTTCTTCCATTCTTTGCTGAGCAGAGACCAGGAGCTCAGCACCCCTAGGCAGTAATGGTCTGAGCCATGTGCTGGTCATTTCTTGGTACCTCCAAGACTCACACAGATTCCTTGACATGGATGTGTCTTTGTCTCTAAGGGTTGCCTTGTGTGTTTCTTGAGATCTGTGCTTTGTGGTTATGGTAGTAATAAACAGAAGAGAATTTTAGTCCTGATGCTGCCTCTTCCTGGCTCCATGGTGGAAGGGAAATCAATTGATGCTTTTGAGCTTTCATTGACTTACCTGGGGTAAAAATAGTGCTTAACTCTCAAGGTGATTCTGAAGTTAACACATATGCAAACACCTGGAAACTGGAAGCATATGTAAAAGGGGGAGGTACGTTTAATGTTTTATCCATTTGCTGCCACTCTCTGGCACCTCATCGAGTTGGCTTTGTTTGAGGAAAGAATATGCCCAACAATTAAAGGTGTGGTAAAGAACAGCTGTTTCTGCTGATGGTGACCCCAGATGTGTTTGCCTAACTGTCCTCGTCCCACTTCTGTGTGCAGAGCTGAAGCCCAGCCCCTCAGAGAGAGGGAAGGAGGAAGAGAGAGGGAGGAGGGAGGAGGAGAAGAGAAGGAGAAGAGAAGGAGGGAGCGAGCAAAGAAGAGGGGGGAGGAGAGGGAGGAGAAGGGAGGGAAGAGAGGAAGGAGAGGAAGGAGGGGAGAGAAAAGACGAGAGGAAGGGGAAGGGAGAGAGGAGGGAGCAGGAGGGATCAGAGATCATGTTTTCTTCTCACAATATGATTTAATGAGACAGGCTCAAAGTCAACTAGTTGGTCTCTTTAAAGGATTTGTGTGTTTTGTTTTCGTGGTGTTTGGGCAAGTACTGGGCTATATCCCTGTCCCTCAGATTGTCTGTCTTCTGCTTCCTTATAACTCTCACAAAGCGAAGACAGAACTGAGAAAAACCAGCCCCAGTTTAGCTAGCATTGCTGCTGAAGGTCCCAAGCAATTAATGAGATTCTGTCTCTAAATAAAAGTAATGAGATTCTGTCTCTAAATAAAAGTAAAAAGGACTGGGGATGTGACTCAGTGGTAGAGCACCCCTGGGTTCAATCCTCGGTACCAAAAAAAAAAAAAAAAATCAGTCCTGAGGAACACAAACTCTCAAATGTTGCTGAAATAGTAGCAAAGAGAAAAGGGGATGCAGGAGATTCCAGCCTCAATTTGTTGTTTGTGTGTTTCAACAAACTCCTTGGAGTCCCAGAAAAAAATCTTTTTTGTGATACTGGGGATTGAACCCAGGCTGTTTCACATGCTAGTCAAGCACTTTGCCGGCAACCTACAACCCTAGGCCATTTAAATTATTATTATTATTATTTTTTACTTTGAGACAGGGTGTTACTAAGGTGCCCAGGCTGGCTTTGAACTTGATTGAGATCCTTGTACACCAGCCTCCAAAGTCACTGGGATTACAGATGAATACACCATGTTGGCCATAATATTTTTTAATTAAACAAAAGAGAGTTTTTTCCTAGAGGTGGTCAAGCTGATATTCTTTCTTTGAATGCAAAGTTCTGGTTTTTTATTCACTTCACTAAGTGCCAATCTTTGAAAACTGTGTAACTCCACTTTCATTTGATTTTCTTTGTTCTTTGTGATTAGTATTCACAGTTCAGTGAGCAGGTGGTAATGAAGCTGGTCACAGGTTGGATCCTTAGTGGTTATTTTTCATAACTGCATAATGATACAGCATAGAACTCCATCTGAAAGAACAAAGATCTGCAATGTTGGGCCCACATATCCTCAGGCAAAAATCTGCTTCCTAGATTCAATGGCCTTCAGTCCCCATGATACTTCTGGGTCTCTGTGGTCCTACTCTGAGACCCCTGCTCTGTTCTGAGGCCTGCAGCAAAGCAAGTGAACTGAACAACAGATTCAGGTTTTGCCGATCTTCAAAACATTTGTTAAATTGTGTTAGAATTTGTTATATAGACCGTTTAGTTGTTTGTGTGATTTATTCTTTAAATTATTGTATTAAAATAGTTTAAAGATATAGAATAAGCAAACAAAAGGTTTTCATGAAATGCTGGGACACATGTGAACCCTAAATCACCAGGAGATTAAGTGGTAGAATTCTCTCTCCCACTGCTCAGCAAGGCTGGCTTCTCTTGTTTCCTCTGCACTAAAGACCAGGTGAACTGGGGCTGGGGAAGCACAGGATTGTGGAGACCTGCAGGGCCCCCGCCCTCCCGTATGCTGGACACCTCTCCTCAGGGCCACCCCATGTGGGACCCGACTTGCTGCTGTCTTGAAACAGGTCCTCAGACCTCCTGAGCTTCCCATCATGATCCTAAGGGAACTGGTCCCAAGGATTTCTTTCAGTTCCCTTGCTGCTTCCAGGTATAAACTCAGAAGGTGTGACCTACTTCCTTTCTTTACCTAGCAGGAAAAGGAAGCAGGAGACTCTTCCTCATCAGAATTTTGGATCATAAATCTGCACTTTCTTCTAAGGCAGATCATATTAAAATGAACTGTGATGAGTTGAGAATTAGGTTTACTGGGTTTATATAAGCAGTCAGCAGCGAAGAGAGGTGGGGAGCGCAGTTGTCATTGGTAAAACGTCATCTACAAAGTCAATTCCCTGTTTAACATCTTAAAAATGGAGTTGAAACTGAACAGAAGTTTTCATACCTATGAAGTTGCCTAATGCAGATTAATATTTTGTTTCACCCCACAATCCTAGTAAGTAAAAAATTTTGTTAGTCTTATAAACTGTAGATGATGGACTTAACTACATTAGCTTTGTTCAAATTTATATTGATTTCATAGACCTAAATAATTTTAATTCCATAACCTTGGTTTTCTAAGTGTGTATACTTCATTTATTTTTTTTCCTTCGTGTGTTGTTATTTTGAATTTAAAAATCTGGTTGTCCCTAAGGCAATGAAAACAATATTCTTATTTTTAAAAATCCTTCTTCTTATAAGGAAATTGCATGAACACTGAGACTAGACTAGAAATTTTATAACAAAATTCAATATACACTTACTTTCAATATAGATGACTTTTTCATTAACTAAGAAAATTATTTTAGCTTTTGCTTTCAAGTAATTTTGGAACAAATAACTTCTTAAATTTAACAGAGGGAAAAAGAGTTTCACTGCCAATTTTTTGGTCCCTCAGTTTTATAGGGACAGAAAATAAGAGAGAAGGGGTGCAGGTGCAGGATGAAACGGAACTGGTCTGAACACTTTTCATCACACCTTTCCCAGACGGGACCCCTGTTAACCCTCAGCATCCTGGTGGAGGATGTCACAGTTCCCTTTTGCTGAAGGAGGAGGCCAGAGCCAGCACCTGCTGACCTGTAGGTGGCTTCAACTCAGGCCCACTGGCTGCGAAACTCAGCACCTGCTCTTCACCACCTGCATCACGAAATGCACATGTGCGTAAATATTGTTTATCTGCATTTCTCTAAGAGCAGAGGTAGGATGTGCCTTGATACCTGCTCCACTGTGTTCCACACAAGGCCTGAGTCTCGAGTGAGTGCTCAGAAGCAGGCATTGAACAAAGAACCCAATGCAAGAATGAACTAGAAATTATCATTAAACCTCACTTCACTTATAATATTTTGAAAAATTTATTTTTAGGCCATGAAAAAGGATGGTTGTAGAAATGTGGTGTTAAGTTCAAGACTGATTTTACTGAATCCATTGAATGGAATATGCGACTACCAATTAAAATCACTATCTTCCTTGTAGATCCTTCAAGAGTTAAAATAGCAAAGCTTATTACAACATCTCTAGTTCAAAGGTTGACAAGGAAGATGTTTGGAATTTCATTAAGTGGGCTCCTAATACAGTCATTTGCAATGGAGTGTCTGCCCCAAATAGAGCAATAACTGACAGGGTCCTAGTTAGGTTTACATTACCCTAAGAACCAAGTCTATCTTAGTGAACACAACCAGCACCTGCAGAAGGCCACTCACAATCCCGCGGTGTGTGCTGTAACGTGGTTGCACGTCACCAATGCCTTATAGTCCGAAGGGCACTTCTGATACAAAGGTTATGGAGCTCTCTTTTGACCAAGCACTTCCCATCTTTCACGTGTTCTAGACTCATCCAGTTTGTGTAACTGGCTGGGGAATTGGTGTCTCAGTGAAGAGTATGTCTATTTTGCAGTTGGCTACTTCTAAGGGGAAAAGTCCAAATAAACTGATTAACTATACGCAAGACTAAAATAGTCCTTCTGGACCTGTTACTGGTTTATTAGGTGCAAAATAAGCTTATAAGTGCTTACTTTTAAATTCCTTATTGTTTTTTAGCTCCTGGACCACTGTCTAAAACTTCTGAAATTGACAGTTCTGTCTTTTCTGAGAATGTTAGTTTCTATTTCATGCTTAATCAGTAGAAAAGCAAAGAGTACTGAATTTTAAATATCACATCCTTGCAATGCTTACCTTTTAGTGTGTTCATTTGACTTAGCTTATAAAGGCTGTACTATTTCATACAAACATACAGAGAAAACTGAGGAATTCTGTGAAAACTGGATATATGTATTTATGTCATCTTTTTGAATCTTGTTTGAAATACTGAAATTAATCATTTTACAGCCTAATTATGTTCCTTTCTGCTAAATTGTGTAACCACTACCATCCACTTTTAAGAATTTCTGTTAGAGCTTTGGAAACTTAGAGAAGTTGCCTTTGATCTCAAACGGTTGATCTTTCTGTTTGGCTTTTGTTTTCACAAGTTTGTCATGTTTACCTGATCCTTTTCCTATATAAGTATAAAAATAATTCATCAATGCTGTTAAGTGCTTTTGATCCTAATGAAGGGGAGTCTATCTCCCTAGTAAGTTGGGGAATCGGTTTGCTTCTCATGGAGGGCATGACACACTTTTAAAAAGTTGTGATGCCCTTAAACATTACTTTTCTCCAACATTTTGCCCAATTTCATTCCCAGGATCATGTACATGTGACACATTCTATTAGGATCATGTTTAGGTAGGGTATGGTTGGAAACTTTCCGGCGAGCAAAGCATATTACTTTCTCTTCCATGCATATCTGAAGATGGTGTGGGACTTTCCAGTTCTAACGTCCTCCTTTTCTTTCTTCACTCATCAGTTATTGGTGGAGCCTTTTATACCAGGCTCTGTGCAAGATCAAAGAATCAAAGACGTTGAAAAATATCCCTTTGGTCCAGGTTCTCGAAGAATACTGAAGTTGGCAACCACAAGCAGACACAGTGCAGGTAATAAGAACTATAATGGGAGGTGTCCAGTAGTGACCAGTCAGCTCGGTGCAGCTAGAGGACCTCAGAGAGGTGAGGACCCAGGCTTTGCTCTGGCATTTGGGGAAACTGAGAGTGAACATCTGAATGTTCAGACATCTTCATCGGGGTAGCTCTGGGCCACAGAAGTCCAGCCATGCCAGGAAGATTGGGTCCAGCTGTCTCCATTTCCAGCACTGTTAATGGGTCACCCTGGGTAGGCCACTTAGCATTCTGGGGCCTCAGTCTCTTTGGGGGAGACAGATTCCAGGCTCAGGCATAGTAAGACACACATTGTGGGTGCCCAGGGAAGTTAAATTATAGATAGATTGCTGGTGAGAAGGACAGCAAGCCACCAGGGGTAATGCAAGGAGCCAGGCTTCTATCTTCCCTTGTATTTCGCCTGTGTTTCACCTAAAGGTCAGCAGAAAGGAAGTAAAGTGGCAGAAGAGGTGATGTGATGGACTTCTTGAGGCATTCTGTAAGATGGTCTGTGAGAAAATTCTGTATGGTCTTTCAGTCCACCTGGAATGTAGTGAAAATCCAGTCTGGTTGTCTGGACTTGAGATGGTGAGACACAGACTCCAGCTCCTGGGCATAGGAGGAAGGTTGGTGATCTGCAGAGGTAGTGGCTGGAGGCACAATGTATCTCAGGAGGTGTTGGTAGCCTGGATGCTCTCTCAGACCCTGGGGTCTCCGCCAAGCTCCCTGGGCTTGGCTAAGACCCAGGATGTCTATTTTCAAAAGGTCTACAATGCTTTGGGGATGGCAACTTAGTGAGGCCCAGCTACAGATGGCCCTATCCTCCTGCCTCATGCAAGACCATAGTAGCGCCAGTGAGTAAACTCAACAAGTGAAGCTAGAACCAGTCGTCATTGTGATAATATTTTAAAGTGGCTCTATTTTTTGCACTTTTAAACAGCATGATACAATGCACACATGTTAGAACAGATCGAAAAAGGGACAGCTTCACCCTCTCCCTTCCTCTACTCTACCTTCTGCTGTTTCCCTTCACAGCCATCTGCCTGGAAGCACATTGCATGTACTCTCTCTGTGACTGAGCCCTGTAGGGACAGCTGTACCCCGAACCTGGGTTAGTTCAAGGATGGCTTAGCAGGGACTGAGGGTGGAGGAAACCACTGCCACCCTATGTTGCATCAGAAACTTGGTACACTGGAGTTGTGAGACTTCCTGGCATATTTCTCCAGATTGACATGGTGTGATACAAGCAGGGTCCTCTTCTTATGTTTATTAGATTTTCAAAAACATCTCTTTTTTCATAAGTTGAATACCATGCTAGTTTAGTTTACTTGCTAAATATTTCTGTGGTCATGGGTTTTTCCTGCCAAGATATGCCTAGTGTTGTATTCCTACATTATATTTCACTCTTTTTAGTTGAGACAAGCATATGATGAATAATAATTTAAAATAATGGTCAATGCAATCCCAAAATAACTATTTTGTCTAAGATTTAAGAAGATTGAGTGGGAAATAAGTTGATGCCAGTGATTTTATTTTTCCCTTTTCTCTTGTTATATCCACAATTTTTAAATTCTAAACCTCATCTCGGGAATTTGTTTGGTGCCTGAAGTCCCAATTCATCTGTTGCTCTGGGACTCTATGACCTTTTCTCTCAATTCTTAGAAGGTAATGTGCCCTTTACAACCACTTTTACTTTGTTTTATTTTCTTTCTCTTCCCCTGGTGACTTCATTTTTAAGGTCTTATTTTTAGTTTTGTCTTTATTGATCTTTCTCTTCCTTATCGATCTGGTCTTTCATTAAATGTGATATATTTGTGGATGATAAAGATAATTGAGTGTTGAAAACCAAGTCATTGATTTCTCACTGGAAGACAAGGAGAACAAGAGCAGGAGGTCTGACTGGATTTCAACCCAGACCCTGGATGTCTAGGAGTGAACAGCTGAGGGTGGGATTCAAGAGCCTCTGCAAATGCAAGTAGATTCCCAGGTGAGCTGTGAATGCGGGTAAGAGGCAGATGGCCTCCTGCAGGCTGGGCTTGCACTGTGGCCCCCACCCCATCCTGTCCCCGGCTGGACCCGTGGGTGCAAGTGGCAGCTTTGTTGATGAACTGGTCTTTCCCCTGCATTCCCTTATCTGCTGTAGAGAGGAGTTTATGATCTGATTATGTTCTTTTAACCTTAATTTTTTTTGTTTTTAGTTGTAGATGGACACAATACCTTTATTTTAATTTATTCATTTTCACGTGGTGCTGAGGATTGAACCAGTGCCTCCACATACTAGGCAAGTGCTCTACCACTAGGCCACAACCACAGCCCTAACCTTACAATTTTAATGACAAAACAAACTTGCAGTTAAGATATAATGCTTTTTAATTTTTTTAAGTTGAAGATGAACACAATACCTTTCTTTAAATTTATTTATTTATTTTTTATGTGGTGCTCAGGATTGAACCCAGTGCCTCACACATACTAGACAAGTGCTCTACTACTGAGCTGCAACCCCAACCCAAGATATAATGCTTTTTAAAATAGACTATACTGGGGCTGAGGTTGTGGCTCAGTGGTAGCACACTTGCCTGTGTGAGGCACTGGATTTGATTCTCAGCACCACATATAAATAAATAAAATAAAGGTCTATCAACAACTAAAAAAAATCTTTAAAAAATAGACTATATTTTATTTTTTTAATCTACTTAATTACTTGATTTAGGAACTAAATAATTTCTTGTAATTGACAATGTGAAGAGACATACCCAAAGAGATTCCTATAAGGATGTGCACTGCAACATTCTTTGTAGGAAGGAAAGGTTGGGAGTCACTTAAATGTCCATCCATAATTCCAACAAGAATGCCCTGCAAGTACTAAAATCAAAGTACCGTGCTGCCATCTGAAGACCTCTGACATGTATTCAATGGACACAGAAAGTCATGGCAGAGCAGTTAGTGCAATCCTGCTATGGCTATGCTCACAGGGAAACAAGGGCATGTGTACAGGGTCTCGCTTCTATGTCTGAGGCAGGTAGCTCAGGGGTGGGCTGGGGTTCCGAGCGCTTTCTAGGTATGTGAGTTCTCACTGGGGGCAAGCATCATGTGGCTGTTAACAAAAGTATAATGGAGATTTCCTTGCTATATTTTGATTACTATTTTAAGTCTTCAGAAAGAGTCTAATAGTTCTTCCCTTTTCCTTCTGTTCCTTTTCCTTTCCCTTCCATTCAACAACTTGAATAAGCAATCAGGTGGGGCTGAGCAAGGTAGCTATTGCATGGAGGTGGGGCCTGGTGTGGAGCCCAGGGGGACAGAGCAGGACTGTGCATGGGTGTGCAAAGGCAGGAGGGCTTGAAGCCCGGGAGGTGTGAGGAAGGCAACCTGGTGGGAGTCAGCCCACTTTACAGCCCCTACAGAAGAGGGGTCGACCCCAGGGAGTGAGAGCCGTGGTGGGTGAGGAAGTGTCCAGGAACCCGTGGCCCAGCAAGGATAGTGCTAGTGCTGGTGGGCTGGGGAGCCACTGACACATGGGAGCAACAGGATGGGTACGAGAAATCAACTACACCAAGGGGATAGACCAATGATTATGTGTGTTAAGTTTTGTGGGAACCTAGCTTCTCAGTGTCTGAAAGGGCAGCACAAATATAGACAGGGAATGTGAAGAGTGAGTCCTCAGTGTTGGACAGATGCTGGATGCAATAGTATGATTCATGGATTTCAGTACACAGAGAGATATAGAAATTAATTTATATTGCAAATACTGTGCCTCTGTATCTAGATGTAGTTGTTTAGATATCTGTGTGGATAGATTATATGACATATTAAAGCACATATGCATACATGTATACATATGTATACATAGAGTTCCTTAGCTCTGTCTGCTGCTGAGGTATTTTATGCACATACAGACATATTGAAGCACACGCACGTGTATATAGTTGCCTGCGAGTCCCCCAGCTCTGTTCACTGAAAGGTGTTATATGCATATGCAGACATATTAATACACATACATACATGAGTATGTACGTGTGCAATAGAGTTCCTGAGCTCTTTTCGCTGAGAAGGTTTGTGAAAAACCAACACCCACATCAATGAGCTCACCTAGCTCCAAATCTTGGCTTCTACATATCATTCTCCACTAACAAGAATCAGGGCTTCTTAGAAGAAGAGCTGGTTCTGGAACTGGGGTAAGAAAAGTAGAAGAGCTGAGACTCTTTTGTTGTGTCAGAAAGAAAGTGCCCAAAGAATGATAGGGACATATTAATTCAAAGGGGCTCCCACTGGTCAAACCGGGGACAATTAAATATCAAAGTATATAATGATAATATCCAGCACCAAACAGAGAGAGACAGATTATAGCCTCCTGAATAAAACAGGAACCTCAAGCCCATACTGATATAAGTAAATGAATGAATGGTTTGATATTTTGATGAGGAGTTGGATAGTTACAGTGGACCCAAAGGCTGAATGTTTTCTCTGGTATGTGTCTGCTAATTCACAATAAGTGGGGGGCTAGCGAAGAATGGAGGTACTTTGGATTAGACAGAGGGGAGAGGGGTGGACAGCAGAATGAATCAGACACCATTACCCTATGTGCATATATGATTATACGACCATTGTGATTCTACATCACGTACAACCAGAAAAATGAGAAGTTATACTCTATTTATGTAGGCTGTGTCAAAGTGCATTCTATTGTCATGTGTAACTAATTAGAACAAAAAATAACCTCCCCAAATAATCATAAACTACAGAGGAAGAAAAAAGCCACAGTCCAGTGAAGCACTCTGGCAGCTCAAGTGAGCAAAGCGAAAACACATTGCTTGCTATATTTATTTTAACTATTACTTTCAAATGTATCTGAGTGAAATTGAGAGGTAAATTAGAAAATGGAAAATAATCACTAAGCTGATCTTGCTAAGTCTCAAAATCTTATTAGATGATACTCACACTTTGCATCACGGAAATCAGCTCCTCAACACAATGCTCTCTAGAACAAGAGAGGACTGGAGCATCGGCTCTCTGTGAGATCAGTGCAGCAAGACTGACCCCACGTGCCCAGGCCAGGCAGCTCTTCAACCCCAGGGGATGTGTTCTGAATGTGGGAGGGGCAGGGAGCCCCTCCAGCTGCCAGGTAGGGTGAGTGGCAGCCGTGGTGCCTCTGTCATTAGGAGTCACTAAGGAGCCCACAGTCACTTGCAGATGTTGTTCCTCAGTACTTATCTGCAGCATCAGTGAAGAGGGGGCTTATTTTAAAATAAAATTCATGGAATAATATAAATCAGACAAAAAACATGGTGCTTGCTTGTGTAAATACACATTTTGCCTTTTGCTTAAATTTGTGAGGCAGAATGCAAAATTACAAATATGTGTCTTTTCCTTGTGTATACACACACAGTAATGGTGTGGTTTCATACATACCCACTAATGAAAGAATGATTCTTGGAAACCAACCTGTGAACACTTTATTCTTAACACCTCAACAGAATTTTAGAGTTTTAAAAAGTCATTTTAGGTTTTAACGATCACATCTATCATCACACAATTGTATAATTTAAGAATTTTAAATTGTGGTAACATTATTTCACTGTTTTTGCTTCTGCTAGAGGGAAAGGGCATGGATGGCACAGGAATGTCACGTTTTTGTGACAGACATTATTTCTGGTGTGGGTCAGGGTTGGAGATTCTCTCTGGCAGGTGTGCCTTCAGCAGTGCTTACTAGCTGCATGATCCTGAGTCAGTTCCTATGTGAGTAGAATCAGCACTCGATGTTGGTAAGGAAACCTTCTAGCTTAGATGGTTTCTGTGGTTCCTTAATTAACATACTTTATGAAGCCATTACCAGATGCATTATCTCTTGCTCATTGGGAAGTAGCTCAGGTTCACGTCTTTCTACGGAAGCCTGGCCCTCCTGCTAGAGAGTGTGTGTGATAACTCCTGAGTCAGGTGACCCAAGAAACTCCTGGCAGGCGGGAGGGGCCCAGGCGCCGCAGCTGCAGCACTAGGGCCCGCCCGGCGGCTCGGGCCACCCCCTGCCTGGCCGCCTGCGCCCCGGGCCACCCCCTGCCTGGCCGCCCGCGCCCCGGGGAGGCCGCCCGTGCGCACGGGACCAGCAGCATGAGCAGCGGCTACAGCAGCCTGGAGGAGGACGGGAGGACTTCTTCACCGCCAGGACCTCCTTCTTCAGGAGAGCCCCCAGGGCAAGCCCCGCGCCGGGCAGCAAGATGTGGAGAAAGAAGGAAATTCACCATCACCTCAGCAAAGAGGAAATGAAAGAGAAAGTTCATGAATATAATGCAGCTGTCACAGACAAGTCGAAGATGACCTTGAACTCAAATGGGATTTACGCTGGTTTCATTCAAGTGCAGACGGAACTCTGCAGCCCTGCACACACTCCTCCCCTCGCCGGGACAGTCACCCCAGCAGCGTTGGCTGCGTGAACACACTTCCCCTCGGCAGCACCAACACTGGGCCAAGCCATCGAGGCCCTGCTCACAGTGTCTTGTGACACTCTATAAGCCTTGTCATAGGGAAGACCAAGGCTGTGCCTGCAAGCCCTCTGACCGGGAACATCCACTCCACCCGCGTTTGGTAGCAGGGCCCAGAACCCACACACTCAGTTTCCTTCTTCGGGAACATGAAATTGGAGAGTGGGAAGCTTTCCGCCTTCCAGAACTGCAGAATTTCTTGCGCATCTTGGACCAGGAGGAAGATGAGCCGCTGCAGAACCTAACAGGCGCTTCGCGGCCTACAGACTCAGGCTGGAAGAAGCCCGTGGCGAGGTGTGGAAGCCTGGCTAGCCGGGGGCATCTGCCAGGAAGGCCCCAGTTGGGACCCATGTTCAAAGAGCAGCCAGTGCCTCTCTTCAGAGAGCTGTTGTCTTGCCCCATGATGCTGGGGTCTTCTCCTTTTATCTCTTAGTTCCCAAAGCCTGGTCACGCCGCCTGCCGCACCTCATGCATCCTGCCTAAGGGACTCCGCGAGCTCCTTCTGTTAGGGCATGGCGGTGTTACCTCTTGCAAGCTGCGAACCTGTAGGCATCAGGCGCGTTCTAGAGTGCTCGAAAGCATGAACTCTGGGTTGTTTTTTTCTTTTCTTACTCTCTTCTAGTTGTTTTAATTATGTGATGATGTTAAGCTTTAGGATGTGCAAATGAGTTTTTAAAAGCTTAACAAGGAGTCTCTGAATACTTGTCCTATGTTGAAACTACCTGTCTGTATTTTTGTTTTTTTTAACAGTAAAGGAATCTATCCATGTGAACGGAAGGCACAGGAATCTAGGAACTCTGGGGAATTTGGGAAGGATTTTGTAGGAGTTTGACAAAGAAAGTAAAAGCAAGTTTGGAAAAAGGATTGTGTAGAGGTGAGGGCTCTGAGGGCTGAGGAGGGTGGCAGGGGTAAGTTGGTGGTAGAAAAGAAAGGCCTTGTTATTTGCTTGTAAATGAGTTAGATGAGAAGCATTCAGTGTTGAGATGTTAAATGTGTTTTAGGATTACTTGATTTCCCAATGAGAAAAATGTGGGGCAGAGCCAAAGAGGTAGGAGCTAACCCCAAGGAAGGACCCAGCAACTCTGGAGAATGAGGCAGGTGGACGGAGGTGAGCCCAAGGTGGGTCTCATGCAGCTGGATCCGACCCCTCCGTGCCTGGACACCCAGATTCTCCCCTCTTCAAGTGAAAGGTCCCACTGGTGTGCCTGGTCTGTGTAGGTGGGGCCTGGCCAGTTAAATTTATATCATATAGTTGTGTCTACCCCCAACCCCGCTGTTGTTTTCAAAGTTGAAAAGGAGTTTGGGTAAGGGCAGATGTTTTCTCCTCGATGATCAGCCAGGAGGTTTATCAAGTACAGGGCTCATATCCAACTTGTGACAACCATTCCCTTCTCTTTTATTCCACCCTTCCTTCATTTTCCTCTTCATTACTTCTTCCCTCTCCCTCTCCCCCCTCTCCTCCCTCCTTTTCCCTCTCCCTGTCTTCTGGTCTCACATGCTATAGAACAGGGATGTTGAGTAAAGACCCAGCACTACCACATCATCCTCAGTTCTGAAGGACTTGACTGCAAGGAGGAGGGCCCTCAGGATCGAGGGAAGTCCACATTCAGCTGACCACACACTGGGTGTTCAGAGTGGAACTATTGAACAAAAGTGCATGTTCAACCAAAGAAATGCATGTGCAATAGAAGGCTTCCTTAATACAGGCAAAATAACCTCATCTTCTGCAGCGACTTACAGATCTGAGAACGGCGGGGAAGGTGTGCTGTGGTCCCAGTGGGTCCTTACAGTCACTATTTATAATCTAGATTTGTTTGTTTATACATTCCCAAGGAATTGTTAACACGTTGGTGACACCTAATGGATTCTTTTTGAAATTCCGAGGTGCTTCAGTTCTGTTCCCTCTTGGTGGCTCTTCTGACTTTTCAGAGAATACCCATCTTGTTGGAGGCAGATTTACATGTTGGTTACACTGTGCCACATACAGTTACTGAGACAATCAGATCTTCCTAAGCTTTTAAGGAAAGTTGTGGGGGGAAAAGTAGAACTAGCTATAAATTATGCATGGCACACCTTGTTTAATTTTGCATGCAACTTCTTTTTAGTACATCAATGAGGTTTTAGTGACATTGTCATCCAACACTTGGCCTTTGTTGTTCAGGGAATGCCTTCATGATTTTAATACTGGTTTTCCTATTCAGACTGTGGATTGGGTTTGAATATACTGTTATCAACTACCTGGTCTTTTAATTACTCATCCCAGTAAACTTATAGTTTGTGAAGCATTTGTTTCTCAGATTCATGACACTGTTAGAACCTGAAGTAGTAGCTGATGGGTATCTGTGAATTTTTTTTTTTTTTTTTTACTTGAAGTAGATTGTCTGAAATAGGCATATTCTCCTCTGTGTTTATCCCAACCTCCCTGTCATGTGCACGACAAGTTACAATTTGGAAGTTACTGTATTAAAATTCTGTCTGTTCATGGTTCTAGAAGAGTGATGTTCTCTCCCAAACACTGGTTACTGCAGCAGCATTTTTAATGTTGTAAAATAAGAATAAAGGCTCCGAAGGCCAAAGATTTTAAAAAGTCATTTTACAAATGTTATGTTAAATTAAAACTGAGCTTTGCTGTAATATTGTTTTCTCTTCAAAATGTGATGGTACAGGAAAGGTGTTATATGAAGGGGTGGTATTGCAGGGGAGCATTTTAAATTGCAGAAGTAAAAGTTATAATATTTATAATTTTGATGAGTTTATTTTTATAGGGAAGATTTTTCTCCCCTGAAATTTTTTCTTGAATGGCAAAATGTTTCCATTATTAAAAATTGAAATTGTTAAAAAAAAAAAAAAGAAACTCTTGATTTCATCCATTTGGCATTCAGCAATTAGTTGTTATCTGCTGTGTTCCAGAGATGCTTTAGGCATGAATACACCACCCAGCAGTGAGCAGGAGAGACAAGGGCCCTGATATCCAAGGAGAACCATCTGAGTGGGGAGGGGAAGAACCATCTTCAATGGGAAGAAAAGAACCATCTGAATGGGGAGAGGGAGAACCATGTGAACAGGCAGGGGGGCCATCTCACTGGGGAGAGGGAGAACCATCTGAATGGGAAGAGAAGAACCATCTGAATGGGAAGAGGGAGAACCGTCTCAATGGGGAGAGGGAGAACCATCTCAATGGGGAGAGGGAGAACCGTCTCAATGGGGAGAGGGAGAACCGTCTCAATGGGGAGAAGGAGAACCATCTGAATGGGAAGAGAAGAACCATCTCAATGGGGAGAGGGAAAACTGTCTCAATGGGGAGAGGGAGAACCATCTCAATGGGGAGGGGAGAACCGTCTCAATGGGGAGAGGGAGGACTGTCTCAATGGGGAGAAGGAGAACCATCTGAATGGGAAGAGAAGAACCATCTCAATAGGGAGAGGGAGAACTGTCTCAATGGGGAGAGGGAGAACCATCTCAATGGGGAGGGGAGAACCGTCTCAATGGGGAGAGGGAGGACCGTCTCAATGGGGAGGGGGAGGACCATCTGAATGGGAAGAGAAGAACCATCTAAATGGGAAGAGGGAGAACCGTCTCAATGGGGAAGGGGAGGACCGTCTCAATGGGGAGGGAGAGAACCATCTCAATGGGGAGAGGGAGGACTGTCTCAATGGGGAATGGGAGGACCGTTTCAATGGGGAGGGGGAGAACCATCTCAATGGGGAAGGGGAGGACGGTCTCAATGGGGAGATGGAGGACCGTCTCAATGGGGAAGGGGAGGACCGTCTCAATGGGGAGGGGTAGGACCGTCTCAATGGGGAGGGGAGGACCGTCTCAATGGGGAGGGGTAGGACCGTCTCAATGGGGAGGGGAGGACCGTCTCAATGGGGAGGGGTAGGACAGTCTCAATGGGGAGGGGTAGGACCGTCTCAATGGGGAGGGGAGGACGGTCTCAATGGGGAGAGGGAGGACCGTCTCAATGGGGAGGGGTAGGACCATCTCAATGGGGAGGGGAGGACCATCTCAATGGGGAGGGGTAGGACCGTCTCAATGGGGAGGGGGAGGACCGTCTCAATGGGTAAGGGTAGGACCGTCTCAATGGGGAGGGGTAGGACCGTCTCAATGGGGAGGGGGAGGACCGTCTCAATGGGGAGGGGGAGGACCGTCTCAATGGGGAGGGGGAGGACCGTCTCATGGGTAGAGGGAGACAGCCACAAAAGCAATGCTGTTACTTTGGACAATGGTGATGGGGGAGGGCTGGGGCTTCTTTTGTTGGTGCTTCACAAATGCCTTTCCAAGCTACATCTGCTGAGATCTGGTCAAGTAGAAGGAGTCAGGTGGGTGTGGATGGAGGAATTCAAAGGGGTCCAGGAGCAGGTGCCAGGGTTCAGAGGAGGGAGCCAGTTTGGATGCCCAGGGCGTGTGGAGAATGCTGCAGGAGCGACAACCAGAGTGTTGGGCAGGGCTGTCTGAAGGCTCCATGAGGTCATCAGGTTCCTCAAATGCAAATACAGAAGACGCTGTTAAGGTGAAATGTCAGATATGCAACGATTTTAGTAAGTCTCATGCCATATTTGGCATTTTGCATTTCATCTGGCACTGCATCCTTATTCTTACCCAAACTGAAACACTTTTGAGTGAAGGAGGTTGCTGACAGCTAACCTAGAGGACAACAGGTAAAACTGAGCCTCATTTCCTTCAGGCAAGCCAGCACATGTGGTCATTGTACTTAGAGACTTCATTTTTTTCTTCAAATTTCTGAAGGAGGCCCTTGAGAGTATTAATGGGTGATCTATCTTATTTAATCTGCTGTGGCTTTTGTGGGGCGAGGATCATACATGGAACAGAGAGTCAGCAACATCACTGAGTGTGAGATGGGGTGAGGAGGCCTGCTAGTGAATGGCTGTGGGAGGAAGGCCACTGGTTAGGGTTCCACATAGTTGAGGTCAGTGTGTATGCATTGTGGACTCCTGTGAGCCACGTTCCTGGCTTCCAGAGGCCCCAACCCACATCACAGCAAATGCGTTTAACTGCACACATTGTCCTGTAAGTGTATGTATAATTAAGAGCTGTCTTTCAATAGACTAATAAGCCTGATGCTGTATTTTCACATACTTCATTTCATATTTGCTGATTTCTACCTTTTGGTTTTCTCTGTACATTTTGGTAGTCCTTTCTCCTCTGTTAGATCTCAAGCATTTCCAGAGTCTATAGTACCATGGGCCTGTAATACCTATAGCTAGAACTCCAGGAAGGCTCCCTAGATCCTCATCCCACACTCTCGTCCACACTTCCCCCAAATGTCTCAGCAGTATTAGGTGGGTGTTGAGGCCACAGCCAAATTGGGATGACGCATGGCATTTTTGCCAGAAGTAGTGGTTGAGAGGTGACGCCAGCGAGCCATTAAGATGGGACCATGACAGACCTGTCCTGAGCCCACCTCAGGAGGGACCATGACAGACCTCCAGTGCCCACCCACCCTGAGCTGCCCTGAGGAGCCCACCTCAGGAGGACCATGGCAGACCTCCAGTGCCCACCCACCCTGAGCTGTCCTGAGGAGCCCACCTCAGGAGGACCATGGCAGACCTCCAGTGCCCACCCACCCTGAGCTGCCCTGAGGAGCCCACCTCAGGAGGACCATGGCAGACCTCCAGTGCCCACCCACCCTGAGCTGCCCTGAGGAGCCCACCTCAGGAGGGACCATGACAGACCTCCAGTGCCCACCCACCCTGAGCTGCCCTGAGCCCACCTCAGGAGGGACCATGGCAGACCTCCAGTGCCCACCCACCCTGAGCTGCCCTGAGGAGCCCACCTCAGGAGGACCATGGCAGACCTCCAGTGCCCACCCACCCTGAGCTGCCCTGAGGAGCCCACCTCAGGAGGACCATGGCAGACCTCCAGTGCCCACCCACCCTGAGCTGCCCTGAGGAGCCCACCTCAGGAGGACCATGGCAGACCTCCAGTGCCCACCCACCCTGAGCTGCCCTGAGCCCACCTCAGGAGGACCATGGCAGACCTCCAGTGCCCACCCACCCTGAGCTGCCCTGAGCCCACCTCAGGAGGACCATGGCAGACCTCCAGTGCCCACCCACCCTGAGCTGTCCTGAGGAGCCCACCTCAGGAGGACCATGGCAGACCTCCAGTGCCCACCCACCCTGAGCTGCCCTGAGGAGCCCACCTCAGGAGGGACCATGGCAGACCTCCAGTGCCCACATGGCATGGAAACCTCCATGTCCTCAGGCTATTTTACTATGGTGCCTAATGGAACCTGTCTCCACAGAGTCCTCTTGGATGGGCATTCAAGCAGTCCTGCAGTTGATGTAACTTGCCCATGGCATGGGGCATGGCTGGACTTTACTTCCCCAGGCAGCTTGAGATCAGCAGGGTTTCTGGTGGATTGTGTCCAAGACTCTGTGCCATATCTGAGCTAGGCTTGGAAGCACACTTGGCTTGGTGTGGTCAGGCTGTTGTGGTGGACGAGGGGCCTTGTACACATCCCCCCTTCCAGGGAGGAGTGATTTCTCTCCTGCTAGCTGTACACGGCACATAAAACACCTTTCTTCCTAAGTCTTTGATTGGCTGCCATTTAACATGCTTACTGTGCCTATAAAACAAAATATAATATGGTTTTCAAGACAGATAATAGATCACTTTGTTTCTTAGATCTTCAAAGTCTTTTCATCCCTTGCACACGCAGAAAAATCCCAGGGAGACCAACAGGGAACCCAGAGATTTTATCAAGGTAGCCAGGTGAAGGTCCAACCCCGTAAGACTCAGTATGATGAAAGTGAATTCAATTTCAAACACACTATATTATTAAATTTGAGGTTTGGTTTTTTTGCTCTCCTCACATCGACATTTATTATCTGCTGGAATCACAGCAAGGTACAATATCAAGGCAGTTGATTGCAGTTACTCAGTAAATAACATTTGATGAGAAGAAAATTAGGTCTAAAGAGACCCTTGAGAAATTAGAAAATAGCCAGAGAGGTTTCACCTACTCATTCATTTCCGAGACATTGAAATAACATCACAAGTCTAGGAACCATCGGCACCTCTCTCAAATCCTGGCAATTCTAAATCAAACAGTTAAGTGCTATAGCTGGAGGACCTGTCCACAGTTGACTCAAAATAACATTTGATTGGGAGGGGAAAACTAATCTTCAAGTTCCACAGAAGAGCTTTTAAGAAGCCACCATGAACAACATGAATTATTCAGGCTGGAGAAGTGGTGACGTCCCTCGGTACAGAAAGTCTCAAAAGTCTGATCTGAATCCAAGTGCAAATACATTGATTTAAGTCGGTTGAGTAACACTTGAATAAGGAAAAAAGATGAGCCTCTCTTCCCAAGTGCCCTCTGTTTTCTGTAACAAAATGTAGTGAACCTTGGGCCCTGCCACGTTTGGTACTCAGGTAGTAGGCTTGGCTGGGGCAGATAAGTGTTCTGCAAATATCACCGCCAAGTCCCCTTGAATCACGACCTCGGGCGTCCAGTTGAAACACAACACTGTATCTGCACTTCTCCGTTCCTTCAAGTACACAGCATGGTTGGTGAAAAGTGTCCTAACACCATCTTTAGAGGTCAGATATTTTGCATTAGTGCTTTTCTGTTCTAAAACCCATCTCTTCCATGAAGCCTTCCCTGACTCTCCCTGAGTTAATTCCTCTCCCAAGTACCCTAGCACCTTGTAGCTCCTTCTATTTTCTATTTGAGAGAAAGTGTATCTCTCAAATACTTTGGAAGAAACCCCAGCTCCCATGGGCCTGATGGCTTGTCTCTGAATCTGATTCTGTGTCTGCACAAAGGCTACCCGACGGTCCGTGAGGTAGGGCGTGACTCAGTAGACGACAGTGTTCTGCTGTCAGGGTAGGGTCAGGACACCCAGCATGTACCCACAGTCTATGTCCAGCTCCTGGCACCTAGGAAATACTTCTGGTGAATGGTCTGCGTGGCTCAGACGTCACTGCCAGTGGCTGGCTGTTCTTCTCAGTGTGTTTTCATACAGGTTCAGGGCTGATTCTCTTGAAGCGCTCTTGGCAGGCTGTTTCTGAGTCTGTTTATGTGTCACTCTGATCTGCTCTGCTGACCTCTTGAGGCCTTATTCCTCATTTATGTCACACACGACTGGTGACACAATCACTATCTTATTTATCTACTTATTGAATTCTGTAACATGCTGGGGGCTACTGAGGAGAACTGGAGGGAGAGAGAGAAAGACAGGACTGGATGTTCACTATTCCCCAGGGAGGGTAGGACATGGGTACAACAGAGCAGGTATGGGTTCAGATTATGTCCCCTTTGCTGTAGACTACATGCTTGTGTCCTCTCAAATTCCCTGTTGAGCCCTAATCCCCAGGCCTCGGAAGGTGATCAGGGCAGGGAAGCCAAGCCCTACTGAGTGGCTTTCGTACCGCACAGAAGAGGTCTCCGCGGCTCCTGCTCTAACTCCCCCATGTGAGGAGGGTGCTAGAAGACGCTGACTACGAACCAGGAGCAGCCGTCTCTAGACACCACATCTGCCCACAACCTGACCTTGGACTTTGCAGGCTCCAAACTATCAGAAAGACATTTCTGTTGGTGAGCCAACCTGTCTAGGGTGTCCTGTTAGAGCAGAGCAGATCGGGACATCCTACTGGGAAGTCCTGGCTAGATTCTCAGGTCTTTTCACTTCAAATGAGACTCCTTACCATAAAGTCACCAGTCTCCCAGTACCTACCTTAAACTCCTCTTCTTCATCCTCTACCACTGTAGAGAGCTCTCCTCAGGAAACCTTGTCCTCAACCTGAAAACCCTTCCTCATCTCGACCTACCTTAATCGTCTGCACCTCTGTAGAACCCAGCCCCATGCCGCATCCCCAGGCCCAGACTTTTCCCCTTTAAGTGTTTGTATCTTTCAATGTTTTCTTCCTCTAAGTACCGTCTGCTTCGTGTTAACACCAGCATGAAAAATAGAAAAGCTATCTGAGATGAGCAGGACGCGTAAGTCAGCAAACCAGGAGGAGGTGCCTGCCCGGAGCTCAGGGAGGCCACAGTCACGGCTGTGCGGCTGTTTTCATGCAGAGAGATGGGAACAGGAGTTTGAGATGAACGTGGCTGACAAGAGCAGAACGAGAGTGAGCAAGAGACTGAGCAGAGAGAACTGAGGAGGGCCCAGGCTTGATGGGAAGCAGGAGAAGGGACGTGAGAGGCAGGGAGGGAGCTCTCCTCGAGGTGGAAGAGCAGCCCAAGGGAGAGAAGGCGCGCAGTGGCATGGAAAGAGGACGGTTGTCTCCTTCTGGCAGTCGTCACCTGGTGGCCCCGGGGCGCAGGACCTGACGAATTTCTGTAGTTGTAGGACAGCGTGATGTCACTAGTGCCGGGGTTGTAGCCCACACCAAAGCCTCAGTGAGGAAGGGGCCAGTGTTGGCTGGAGGGAGCAGAGACAGGTGTTTACTGAAGGAACCACTCTCAGGTCTCTGAGACCTGCCATCAAGGCTACGTGGGGAAGATTAACGAGGGTGTGTGGAACTCCTGTGAGTTCTTTAAGCTGTCCACTGAGGAGGGTCCTGCTCAGAGAGCCTCGGGGCCTCTTCCCAATGCCCTCGCTGTCCTGACATCTAAGCCCATGGGGGCTTAGGGCAATGAGCTGCTATTTAATGAGTCTAGAGTTTCAGTTCCTAAAGGTCAAAAGAGTTTAGGAGGTTGCTGCACAACAGTGAATATACCCAAATGGTTGAGATACCTACCTGCAAAAGCATAAAGCTTGGTGTCAAGAGGAAAAGGACAAAGTGCTTTTAGGGTGGTTTTCTTGCCCACTACAGAACAAAAGTCCACTGAGAAATGATCCAGAGACGCAAAGTCCCAAGAGGTACAGAGAGTGGAGCAGAGAGGGATTTGAAAGGTGGAGATTCCTACACCCTGCATGGAGAAGCCACAGAGCCTTCAGAAGAGGAGTCTGCGGGTTAACAGTGGTGGCGATGGCAATGTCCAGGGAGAGGCTCAGCAGCACTCACCATCTGTGAGGAGCCAGTCCACCCCACAGTAAGCTGCAGCCTCATACCTCAGAGTGGCTCACAGGGAAGACAGAACACAGCTAGCTTTGCAGGTGTTTGGAGACTCTGGAGTCCAGTGGGGCACCTGGGGAGGAAGATTTGTGGCAAATATCAAAGACTTTTACCATGATTCGCAGTTCCACTCCTGTCCACAGACACGATGGCTACTAATGTGGGAACTACATGCAAAAAGGTGTTATTCAGTCTTAAAAAAAGAAATACTCCCCATAGCTGAAACTCCAGGAGATAATGTAAAGAGAGACCAGCCGATCACAAAGGAGAAATACTGCTCTGATTCTCCTTATAAGAGGTGCCTACAGTTGTCCACATTGTAGAAACGGCAAGTAGAATGGTGGGTGCTCAGGACTGGGGGCTTGGGGCAAACGACGCTTCAGAGTCGTGTTTCCCAGGATGTCAAGCGACAGAGGCATGTAAGCACAGGTATGTATCTATGTAAACAGACATGTGTGCACATACCTGTACATATACATTTTGTTTTCCAGCACAAGTCTAGCAACATGAACAAATAACCTGCACTCGATTGCCACAGCCAGGAGGTCAGATAACACATTCTCTGCCTGGAATAGTGAGGAGACCTTCTCCCTCGACATCTGGAGCTCTGTACCTGGTTTTCCTCCTTAGGGGGCCGGCAGTGTCTATGTTCTACTGGTCTCCTGGTTACCTCCTAAGTCACTGAAACCCACAGCCACTTCATCATTTTTAGATTTACAAGAGATACTATCAAGAGCAAACACAAGCTGATAGTGCAGGGGCCCAGGTGCCTGGCCCATGTGTGCCTGCATGGATGCTGCTTGCCACTGGGAAGTGGACTGGTATCATGTTTGGCAGCCAGGGGAGCAGCAAGGCTGACCTTAGACAGATACCAGAGGCTAGTCTGCCATGTGTGAGGTGCTCTCATCCTCAACCTGGAACACAGAAGGCAAGGGACCCTTCTGCATGCAGTGACAGGAGGCAGCATTTCTGCCTTCCACATCTGCACTTCTTCCCAGGACTTTTAAACTTTTGAAATGAAATGAAAGGGGATCTCAGCAGGCAAGCAGAGGGAATGTGTATGTTCTCCTTTATTTCCATTGTAACATCTGTTTTCAGACCAGTGATTGTTTCTTAATTATTTCACTGTAGTTTTACTTTTCCTTACATGTTTTGAATTATATAAAATCTTGGGTATCCAGGATGGCTTTGAGGTCAATTAAGTTGTGTTGAATTCCCCTAGTCTTCTTAGATCGGTGACTGAGTTAAGGCTCTTGGCCCTTTCCTGCCTAGTACCTGGTATATGGTAGACATTGAACAAAAATGGCCCTGAACCCACTGAGTCAAATTTGCATATTTCATGCTCGGCTGCAATCCTGCGTCCTCTGTGGTGCCTCTGAGGACCATCACACCCACTTAGTCTTCTCCCTCTGGACTCCATGTCCTGTGGTCTGCACTACCCATTCATTCAGAAAAAAATATTCTTCCAGAGCACTAACTACGGACTGGCTGCTGTTCTAGCAGGTGAGAGTACAGCAATGACGAAAGAGACAAACCCCTACCTCCTACGCTACAGTTTTGCTCTGTCACTGCTGATTTTTAGATGTACAGCAAAACTGGTTGAATTTTTGTGTGCATAATTTGTCTCTAGCAGTAGAATGTACATTTATTATTTTTTAAATCAGAGACTTGACTTTTTTATTTTTTGTTACTCTGCTTAGATAATGTGAACAGGTCACTGAATGCTTCAGAATTCAGGACAGAAGAATCTCTCAGTGCCTGCTAGTCATATCCTCATGAAAGATCCCTCAGAGTGGAGCCCACTCCAGGTGGGTAAGGATTTTCACTGTGTTAGCTACTGATGGGAACCACCAAGGATGGGATCGTGGCACATGCAGCCTCTTCTCCCATGGTAGAACACACCAGGCTGGAGGGGACATACTGCAAGAGGAGGCTGTTCCCTCCACAGCCTGGCCTGGGTCATGTGACAGAAGGCACCATGCCCGTACTCTATGGAGTACAGAGGCTGTGACTCCCAGGGACAGAACCTTGAGCAGAAGGAAGCCCTGGGCACACGTGGGCATGTAGGGAGCTCTTGTTTGGCAGGTACTTGTCTCACAGGTGCTGTTTGGAAAAGCAGAATCAGCCACTGGGAGAGCCCAGTCCCAATGTGACCTACTTGGCATTGATCTGTGATATGTCATTTGGGAAAAGACAACCACTACCCCCACCCCAAATAAATTCCCTACTGCTTGCTGGTGCTTTAAATAGGGCATTTGACCTTCATTAAAGAGAACTTCAAATGCAAATATCCCAGAAGAAGAAGCAATTCATTATTAAAATATCATGCAGAGGGGCTGGGGATGTGGCTCAAGCGGTAGCACTCTCACCTGGCATGCATGCGGCCCGGGTTCGATCCTCAGCACCACATACAAACAAAGATGTTGTGTCTGCTGAAAACTAAAAAAAAAAAAAAAAAAAAAAAAAAAAGTGAATATTAAAATTTAAAACAAATATATCATGCAGAATTTAAAGGCTTTGTCCACACCTGAGACCAGACCATTCTAGATGAACCCATGCTTGGCAATGCAGACCCTCTCTGTATAAAGAAGAAAATGTCTTGCCAGGTGTAGTGGCACATGCTTGTAATCCCAACTGAAGCAGGAGGATCGCAAGTTCAAAGCCAGCCTCAGCAATGGCAAGGCGCTAAGCAACTCAGTGAGACCCTGTCTCTAAATAAAATGCAAAATAGAATTGGGGATGTGGCTCAGTGGGCGAGTGCCTTTGAGTTCAATCCTCAGTACCCGCTCCCTCCAAAAAAGAAAATATCTTGAACAAATACTAAGTTCTTCTGCTATTGAACAGAATTCTCTGTTTGATTAGGTGATATGGACTTCCTGCAAAGAACAGTCTGTGAGAGGTAGTGGAAGCTCAGCTTTTGCATACTCAGAGCTTCGTCACTTTGCAGCGCTGGAGGGGATGTTTTAAGAGGTGTAGCTGACTTCCCTTGTTTTTGTTTACCCAGCAATGAACAACCTGCTTTCTCCCACTTCATCTGCCCATTATATAGCTCAAAAAATATTGTTGAGTGCCAACCCTGTGTTAGATGCCGTTGGGGATACCATGAAAATGAGTAAGGGGGAGAGCCCTGTTCATGAGAGAGACTCATATCATGACTCAATAAAGTGGAATCCCAAATAACCATGAAAACTAAATGGTTGGGGCTGTCATTATAAAGAAACAGCCTTACTAGAACCTAAGATGAACTTACAGAGTGCCTAGACTTTGTGTTTGTGGGTTGCTACGCTGATTTATTTCCAGCTCCAACCTGTGTGGGGAGGAAGGTGTGTAAGGTCTTTTCAGAAGTTTTTTCCTCCTTATGCATTCCTGCAACCCTAGGCCTGCACTCTGGCTTTTGCATGCCTTGCATGGCACTGGAATTATGTGTTAAATAAACGTGTTGGGCTATTTTGTCACCTCTTGCCAGCCAAGGCATTCCACCAGGAGGCAGGCTGCTTTTCTCCTTCGTGTTTGTAGCATAGGGGAGAAGAACCAGTCTTATCCATGCCTACTACCAGGACTTTGGCTGAGACCCCAGCACAAAGCAACATCACACCCTCAAGAGAAAAGCATGTAAATGAACTTAATATGAATGTTTTAGGTTTTTGTTCTGCTTTATTATTTTTGGGTGCTGGGGATTGAACCCAGAGCCTCACTCATGCTACGCAAGTGTTCCTCCATTTGAGCTGTATCTCCCGCCTCTTAATGTAAATCCGACACAGGGGACTTCAGAAGGGGAGCCTGGGACTCAGGGAAGCCACATGCTTGTGCTCAGTTTGCTGAAATGAACCCTTGTGGAGAAGCACAACTGGGCAAGGGGGTCGGACTGATGGGAGGAAACTGGGGACTCTGCAAGTCCTGTTTGCACAGGCTCCTCTGGGCCTTCTGTCTTAGGGCCTTCCTCCAGGTACAGAGAGGACTGTAGGAATGATAGTCTTATGGCCTGCCTTAGAGGAAGGGTTCTTTTATGGCTGCTTCAGGGTGTGTGAAATAGAAAGTCTGTTGGTCCATTTTCAGAATATATAGTATTTAACCATAAATGTAAAAATGAGATGTAAGAAAGGCATCCTGTAGCCTATCTAACTTCCTGGATCCAGTCTCCAGAGGATGGCACAAATGCCTCCCCTCACATCCATCCTGAGCTCCCCAACCTGTGTCCGGTCTAGTCACTTGAACTCCAGCCCTTCCCTTTGCCCACCCCCATTTTAAAATCAGCCAGTCACGTAGATTGGAACCCCCAGTTCCTCCCATCCGAGTGAGGGGCAGTGCTGCCTTAGGGATAGAAGCAGTGGACTATCTGCCCACATGTGCCAGCTGGCCAGACTTTCTTGGTAGCACACCCTTCTGCAAAAGTGAAGTTTGCCTGCTTCTGAGCAGGTGTTTGATTCCTTGGGCACCCTCATTCCTAACAAGGGAGAGCAGCAGGAAGAAGCCAGCATGATCTCTGCTCTTGGTGCTTCTCAAATGCCAAGGTGCCAGAGGTTGGGGGAGTGTGTCCTGCACCCCAGAAATATCCATAGTGCCTAGAACCATGCTCAGTACAGAGGAGGGCTGGTTCCATTTTTAATCAAACATGCACTTCCAGTCTTGTACAGTTCCTGAGTGCATCTATCAAAAGAGTGCAAATCACTATTCAGGTCTTTCTTCCTTTGAGTACAGATTCACAATGTAAAGCACTTTTCCTTCTTCCTTAATCTTGGTTGGATTTCTGGGTACAAATTTGTTGGTGTGTATGTGTTGATAGGATTATTATAAGTGAAAATAGAATCCTCCCCTGACACTATCTGCATAAATTCAAAAGTGATGTCTATCCTACACCCACGTTATGTTTTCCTTGTAATTGTTTTTCTTTTCTCATCTTTTTCTCAATATTCCATATAAATAATAATAGAGGTATTTTCTATTCTTCATATGACTACCTTAAACTTCACTGTCTTTAGGAATAAAGTTATATTCAGAGTATCCAGTGATAAATAACTTCAACAGAATGAAGCTCTTTAATCCTGTTTTATATCTAAAAAACATATTCAACACTAGCTTCAACTGTCTCTTGAGAATCCAATTTCCTAAGGTTATGTGCCTGAGACTGAGTGGGAATTTTAAATACCTAGAATTCAAAGTTAAGTACTGAATTCAAACAAAGCCTGAGCAATCCAGCCTGAGACTTGTACATATGGCCATAAACAGCAAAGGAATCTTCCAGCAGCTGCCCGTGTGGTAACTGTGGTTATGGCTTCACAAAGCAAGTCTCTTGGCCCAAAGGATTTGGGGGCTGAATTTCCTAAGCAGAATTTCTAGAGGACATAATAGCCTCTCTCCAGAAGCAGCCCGAGCATGCTAGCAGATGCCCGAGTGAGTGGTAGGTGTGAAAACAGTAGGAGACTTTGAGGGGAAATTCAGTGACCCGAACTCCTTCTGAGGCATGTCCTGAGCCTGGTTGGTGGAGGGAGCTCCAGGCACTAGCTGCCTTGCCTGGCCAACATGCCAAAGTCACATCAAGGTCAAAGACGGCTTCCCTGAACCACTCTATTGCCTGGGAAACAAGTAGATGAGTAAACAACTGCAATCCCATTTGTAAATGTACTGAAAGCTTTAAAAATTCAGTAGGTTACTACCCTATGCTGCTGATCAACCAGAGTTTCTTACTACATTTTTCTAAAGTTGCTAATGGACCAAGTCAGTAATTCCTTGTGAGTACCCCCATTGCCTACTGGATTTTGAACATCATTTCTGGGGAACTGGACCTTCCCTTATGTTTTAGGAAGCACATCTGCATGTCCAGCTGGTGTGGCTGGAAGTCCTGCAACCATCACACCAGCCTCACTCCCTCCCGCGGCTTGTCATTCACTTGCCATCTGTTGCTGATGCGCTTGGTGCTGCCATGGCAACAGGCTGAGGCAGTTCCTTATCTCAGGGTCCCATGCAAATGTAGAGGTTTGACTGTTCTTCAGGGTCATCTTTACAGAAACACAAGAATTGTCCAGCACAGCAAGGTAGTCTTCATTCCTGACAGTGAGCTGCAAGTTGTAGACCTCATAAATGCCTGCCCATCAGTATGGCCTTATTCCAGCCCTGTAGTCCTTACAAATAAAATGATAAAAAGGAAAAAAAACCCTCCAATAATGAATACATAACACAGAAATTGGGAATGTAAACAATCACCATAAGATGACATTACAGCAAGGTTGCTATAATGCTCTAAGGTCCAAAGACGCAAATCCTCTTCTCCAGAGGTGATGTTCAAAATCCATGTGATTAGATGTAAGAAACACACCTCGCTGTGAATCCCACTCCAGACAATTGGGGCTCCTGAGCTCTTTCTCCCTGGAAGGGACCTGCTTTACCCTGCACTCACCAGTCTTCTTGGCTCAGAACGCTGCACAGGCAGGACTCTGCTGCCCTCTCCTGTCACTGAGGCAGAGAGCAGAGGCTGAGAGACACCTCAGCATCTGTCAGCATCCCTGCCCAGAGAAGAGCTTGTGAAGACCTGAAGCCACCTGCTCCTCAGCCTCACCGAAGGATCTGTGCAGGTCGGGGAGGGAGTCAAGGTAGGTCTAAAGGCCACTGCCAAAAGACAACATGGACCATTGAGGTGGCAATTTGTTTTTTTTGTTGTTGTTGTTGTTTTTTGGTTTTTTTTTTTTGGATTGGGCACCATCCAAACATTGTTTACAAGAAAACAAAACCCTGTCACATTCATCTGTCCACTTATTGTCCCTGTAATATGAGGGTACAGTGTCAGTTTAACTGCTCCAAAGTAAAATAAAGCAGGGTGAGGGCAGTGGGAGTGCTGGAGAGGGGCTTCCTCTGAGGGGGTCGGGAGGGAGACTGCAGGGCCCCCGGGGGTTATCCCAGGCAGAGGAGAGGCAGCTGCATGGATCTCGCGGCTGGAGTGCCCTGGAGCATGTCAGAGCCAGGCTGATCCTGGGAGCACAGAGGCTGGAAATGAGAATCAGGCTGGGGACGGCAGCAGAGGTTGGGTCCTATCCAACAGCCCCACCATGTGAGCCATGTGTGCAATTTTAAAATTTCTAGTATCCACAGTGAAAAAGTAGAAAAGAAATAGATGAAGTTAATATTGATAATACATTTTATTTAGCTCTAATATCCCAAATAGTTTCATTTGAATGTGTAATTAATATAAGAAATACTAATGAGTTGTTTTGCTTTTTATGTACTGAATCTTTCAAGTTTGATGTGCCTCTTCCACTTACAGCACACCTCACCTGGAACTAGGGGCTTGTGAAGGGTTCATAGTCAAATGTAGCCATAGCTACAATTAAAAAAAGATGGTAAGAGGCATATTTGAATGTCTGAATGCTTTCTGTATTCAGAGGTGACTCCTATGGAGAGAAAGTGAGCAGTGGAGCCAGGCCCAAGTTAACCCGAGTCAGAAAGCCTGGCCTCTTTGTACTTGCTTTGTTTTGCTCAGGGCAAGAAGTCAGACAATATCTCAAGAGGTCTGAATAGAAGTAAGGCTGGAAGCAAAGCCTGAGCCTCTGCCCAAGGTCCATGCAGGTCATTCATGGCTGCAGAAGGGAGATAGCAAGAGGAACATGGGAGTGGTGGGCCGCCCTCTGTCACACACAGGCCCTGCCCACTACCACGGCCTGGTCTCTCAGGCTCTGCAGAGCTTGCTTAGGAGCTTCTGTGGTGGTCTTGACTCCTGAAACAGCTACACAACAGCTGTGTGCATCAGGTTGAGTGTGTTGTGCACCCATTTTCTCACTTGCAGTGCAGGGTGGGCTGAGCCTGGAGTCATGTCAAGTGCTTGGGACAGTCCCTGCTGTTGAGTGGCAGTGGCTCCTCAGGAGGACATTTCTGCCCACTGCTGTAGAATCTCAGCTCTCTTCTTCAACCCAGGCCCAGGCAGGCTTGATGGGCAGGACCCAGGCACAACCTCTGCTTGGGCAGAGGCTCAGGATTTGCTTCCAGCTTTGGGCTTTCTAGAAGCCTTCTGTGGGACACCCTTGGGAACTATGTGGCATTCACTGTCCCTCATGCTGGAAAGGCAAAGGACTTGATCCGACTGAGTGCCTGTGACCTGGGCAAAGCCTGCGACTTGGGGAAAGCGAGATGCTTGCCCTTCCCCAGCTCGGCAGTTCTGACATGTGTTTCAAGAGTTAAAATGCTCTAAGAAGCCACTGTAATCAATATTGTGAGTGAGCTCTCTGCTCTATGGTTTGTGGAAAGGCCTAAATGCCATGCCAAATAAAAATGTCTATGTTACTATGGCCAAACACAATGCTTCCCAATAAAATTGGGAAAAGATTAAGAATCTTCTGATAAATGTTTGGCAACATAATAATAATAACCTGGATCTTCCAAAGTTAATTAAATGGCTTTAATCCTAAATATGTTGAAACGTTCCACATGGTGTGTCATTGAGATAATATGTTTTCTACTAATTCCTTTTGTGTTTAAATAGTAGATCATGATGACCACGGACCAAGAATCCAGTGACTAAAAGATACAATTCCCCAATGGTATTTAAATATTAAGAAAGGGGGAATATGTGGGGAGCCACATTGAGCTACCTTGCCTTCCAGTCCTGATGCACCACAAGGATCTGAAAGATCCCTGTAGTCTGGCGTGGTAGTGCCATGACTCATGACTTGGTCTTTTCCCCTACTCAGATAGCAAGGCCAGTCTTCTGAGTAGGCATACCCCTGAGGTTGACCTACACTATTCTTTTGTAACACTACCCCTTTGCCCTGTTTGGGATAGAATGTTCCATGGAAACTCCCTATAAAAAGGCCATGCCTTTGAGCATGGCCTTTCTAGCTGTCAGTCAACCTGCTGACAGCAGACATCATGAAGCCAGACTCAACCTCCGGAAACCTGACCACTTGCATCATTTGAATGGCTTCTCCCCAATTAGAGGGTTCAGCACATGCTCGCTCTCTCTTTCCATGAACCCCTAAGGTCAGAGGAGCCTTCACAGGACCCAAAGAAAAAGGTTTCTCGTCTCTTGTGTGATTATTTCATGCAACCCAGTTCAGTTTACCTGGAGTGACCCTAAGTGTTTTAGTCATGAGAAATGCAACAATTATGGGTAATGTTATTGTGAGTTTTGCCCTCTCACCTCTGTTAGGAATCCCATGGAAACTGAAAGCCATATATCCTGGTGCCCTGAGGATTCTGAGTATTGTTAGGGCCAGTATTAGGGCTATGGTAAGTTTAGTGTTTGATTTGGTACTAGGGATTGAACCTAGGGGTGCTTAAACACTGAGCCACATCTCCAAACTTTTCATTTTTTATTTTGAGATAGAGTCTTGTTAAGTTGCTTAGGGCCTCGCTAAATTGCTAAGGCCAGCTTTGAACTTGTAATCCTTCAATCTCAGCCTTCCAAGCCACTGGGATTAAATACAATGTTTAGCATTTTGCTGATTATCTTCTAGGGATTCTGGTGGTTTCTTCCAATTAGAATTGTGTGTAATGTAGTCCTGTGTCTAGCCCACTCACTATGAGAGGAGGGCTCTGACAACTTCTGCCCCTGGGCATCATGGATGATATAATTCTGAGTTTTGCCCACATACCTCTGCTAGTAGTCACATAAAGATGAATGCCTCATGCTTGCCCTGGTACCGAGGATTCTGAGCAGTTAGAGTTAGGGCTAGGATTAGGGCAAGGGCTAGGGGTTGGGTTAATATTTGCCCTTTGCTGATTTCTACATGGGATCCTGGCAGCATCTGCCACTCTATATTGTGGTTAAGGTAATCTATGATGGGTCTGCTTATTGTGGAGAATCCTTGGTGCATTGGGTGCTCCTTAGCACTGGGGTG
Organism: Marmota flaviventris; assembly: GCF_047511675.1. Classification (NCBI taxonomy): domain Eukaryota; kingdom Metazoa; phylum Chordata; class Mammalia; order Rodentia; family Sciuridae; genus Marmota; species Marmota flaviventris. The sequence continues at coordinate 82,454 of NC_092517.1, read as the reverse complement.
TAAGGAGAGTGAAGGGTGAAAAATGACTGAGGGAACCTGGGGCAGGTGCCCACTGTGCTTCTAGGAGAGATTGAGGGTGACATTGAGGTACGAAGAGAGTGAAGTGCTGATAATCAGAGTCAGGGTGGACCACAGGCAAGCTCGGTTCAAGTGGTCAAGAGCCAGGGTGACAGAAGGGAGGTCACTGACCTGATGAGAAGTAGGGCCCTGGAGGCTCTTACCATGTGGTAAGTAGGGGTGATGCACCTCAGCCAATGTCTGCACAGGAGACAACTGATCAATGACCCTCTTTCTTACTGGAGATTTGGGTAAATGAGATAAAGCCTCTTTTCTGCAGAATCAAAACAAGGGTGTCTGCTGTTGCCCTCAGATCTGGTCATTGTCCTAAAACTCGCCCATTGCTGAGCCATTAGGACTAACAAAACCTGTCCCACTCAACCACAACCACTAATGCCAGATGACCCCAAGTCATAATCTACAGAACCACAATCCCCAGGCATATAGCATTTCCAGCACAGATCTCCTAGGACAAACACAATTTCAAGGCCACTGGCTGCCAGGTGCTGTCATCCCCTCAGGCAGTGGGGCCATCTCTCCTGCTCAGTTCCCCTCCTTCCTTAGTTGGAGTCCAGGGTTTAGAGAGGGAGGCTGGGGCACAGCAGTGATGAACTTGGCTCAGGTGGCCTGGGATAGCTGGGCTGGATGCCACGTTGCCTCCCTACTTGAGGTTGTGTTATACTGCATGTGGGCTATGCTCCCTCCTCCCTCCAGGGGGTTGTGGAATTTCTTTCCTTACAGGATTTACCCACCCATGCAGCAGCCATCACCTGAGTGTTCCTGGAGAAGGGTCCAGGCCCAAGTGATGAGCTGGCAGAGGTGGGCAGCTTCCTAGTGACAGTGCTCCCACCATAGACTGCTGATTTATGGTCCCCAGAGGTAGGCCCCAAGAGCTGTGGGCCTAGATAAGCATTTCTGCAGGACATGAGGTTGGATACTGCCTGATTTATAGACTTGCCATCTCAGAATATGCAGATAAAGCCTTCCTCAGGGATTTCTGTAAACTCTAATAGCTCCTGCCTACATCTTTCAAAAACAGCAGTTTTGCCTTCAAATAAAAGAACAGGCTGGGGAGGGTCTTGAACAGCCTAGGTAAGAAACTGCTCTTGATGTCGTCAAAGCTATGTACTATTAAAGATGGAGCAGAGATGACCAAGGTCTCTGGGGAACTGCAGAGATGGGGTGGAAAGTATGAAGTTGTCATCTGGGGGTCCCCTTTGGAGAGATAGACCAAGACTTCAAAGATGGGAAAACAAGTAGGAGACCACAGAGACAGGGTGGACATTGTTGTGAAATGGTCTGGGTCCTCTGTGGAGAGATTATGACCAAGGCCTCCAAACTGGGAATACAGGTTGGGGGTTGCAGAGAGAGAGGATGGAATGGAGAAATGTGATGGGTTGGTCTGAGGTTCTCCAGTGGAGAGAGGATCACCTCCATCACACTTGTCCAATCTCCATTAGTGGCCACCAGGACTAGGTCCCTGGGATAGAGCTGAAGATCTGGGGACCCAAGGCAGGTGCTCAGTGAGGGCAGAATTAGGGAATATGAGGAAAGGGTAGTAGCCCCCACATCACATGCTCTGCTTGCTGAAATGATACAATTATTAGAACACAGATGAACTTGCTGTTGCCAATGTGGGACAGATGCCTCAGAGCCACCTGTGTCCCTGTGGGTGGATGACAGTTGCTTACCTGTTCTTCTGTGGATGACATTTTCATGTTGGTGGTTATGTTGTGAGACAGGTCACTCAGAAAACACACCAAGTCCCAGTTTTGCCCAAATTGAAGAGTCTTTATTCTGAATGGCTTGGACTGCTTCCTACAGGACCAAGTTGTCTCTGCAGAAAACAGCCTTAAACTTCAATATTTTAGTGTATTTAAAGGCAAAAACCACATCCAGGTTGATGTAGCTGCAAGCAAGCAGGGTACAGAACCTGAACTGAGCAGTTAATGAGACAATGCAATGGATGTTCCATGTTACCATAGCAGCAAGCAAGCAAAAGGGAAGTGGGTTAAAATGACCCCAGTTGAGTACAAGTCAGAGAATAATTACTAACGGTTACTACTAATGGTTACTAGACAATCTCTGTCAGAGGACATTGCCCAAGAAAAATGGGACCAAAAGAGAACAGTTTTACTTTGTATAAGAACTGACATTTTGTGTTGAAAAGTATGCTATGCTAGGTAAATATTAGTGAGTACAGAGGCAGGGCTTTCCCATGGGAGAAGTATTTCTTACAGGATATGGAGTCTGAGGATAAAATGGAGTCTGTTGATCATTGCCCATATAGCCTGGCCCATAACAGAACATTACAAAATAGGCTGCTGTGAACATTCCTGTGCATGTGTGCTCTGCAAACTCACTTTCACTTTCCCTGGTGCACAACTGACCGCCAACATGGAGGCATGTGTTGACATGTGTAGGAATACTGTTGTCCTGGGTGACTATGTTTGCCCATTCTCTGCTCTCCCTCCTCCTGCTCCTTAACTTTGTCCTAATGGCCTCCCATCTCCTTCAGAACTCAGGCCCATCCTTCACCATCTCCTCCTTCACATGCGCACACTGGATCCATCTCCATAAACTTGCTCTGACACCCTATTTTCTGTTGCCCTATGACTCGTGGAGCAACTCTACTCAGGGTGTGTCACATTTCCCTCTTAACAGACACCCTTTACCGGGTTGAGCACTGACAGAAGAGAGTATTAAGGATTCACATTGAGCACCTAGGATGACTCCTAATGTGGAAACACATTGGTGGGGTGATCTTGTTAGGGAGACAGAGCCCATCCTGATGTGTAATAAGGAGGACTGCAATATCTTGTCACATAGCACCCCTGAGGCAGGGCCCATCTCAACACTGTTCTCTGCCAGGGCCCCAGAGCAGCTGCCAGCACCATCTGCCACCCCAGGCCCCACTGTCTGCCATAGAGCTGAGCCAACTCCTGCTCTCCAGCAAGGTGAGGCCTTCCTATGAGCACCACGTTTCCCTCTTCCTGCCTGATTTAGAGCTCAAGGCTGAGGAAGGCTCAGCCAGTGTTGTTGATATGAATAGATGAGGTTAACAAAGATCAGAGACAACTTACAGCTGGATGTTAGTGGACTGAGAGCTGGAGTGGGCTTGTTGTGGGGCATTGTGCCCTCCAGAGTCCAGAGTATGGCCTGCACAGGGCCAGGAGGTACCATGGGAAGACAGACCTTGGGAGAGGTGCCTCTGCATATAATGCTTTGTTGGCTTTCTGGGCACATTGGCCTAAATCTGGGCCTCCTGTGATGCCTTCTCGGAAGGCAAGAGGCTACTTGAACTTTCAGTGGCATCTGGGCAGAAATATGTATGGGGAGCCAGGTCAGCCCCCCATGAGGAGCAGGTAAAGATTCTCAGTTTTTCAAAAACAGTTATAGAGCTTCATTTTGAGTAAAAAACAGAGTTCCCCAGAAATTTCTTAAGGTTTCTGTGGAGACAAAAACACTGCCACCCTTCAGTAGTGTGTTTGGCAGCTCCTTGTGTTAGAGGGAGCATTTGAGAAATGTTCAGAAATTGAGCAGCAGCCACAGGTCAGAATTGAGCTCCCTGTGTCCTCTGTGCAGTGAAGTCTTCTCTAGAGAGGGGAATGTTCCTCCTTCCCATCACCTGCGCACAAGATCACATTCCTGCACCCCATTAGCCTTCTGAATGGGGTGTGGGCTGCATTCTGAAATGCTTGTGTCCATGGGGCATCTCCTTTGAGTACTGAGAAGGAAACCTGACTGAGGAAGGCCCAGGGAGGGTTGACAAGGGTGGATTTTGATGAAATTGTAATTCATTGGGTTTGAGAAGAGGGTTGTAGCCCCCAGCTTATTCTACCCTCACTGCCTTAAAAGGCTGGCTGGGCCCAGTGGACACAGGTGAGATACCATGAGCAGGTGGAGCATCCTCTTCTGTGCCTTCCTGAGACACCCTTCCTGCTGAGATTAAAAGAGACACCTCAGCTGTTCCAAACTGTGGATGGCTAGGGGGCATGAGAGATTGGTGGGCTTTCTGGATTCTGGGATTTTGGAGATTGAGTTTCTAACACATGAAATTTTAAACACATGTGGAATGCAAACATTCAAGCCATAGTGCCCTGTTTTTAGATTCAGGCATGGGATAATGGGTTCAATTCAGCTTCAATGTGCAAACTTATGTTGTGGAATAAAGAGAACAGTGAATCTCTTTGGCCATTCTGAATAGAACTTCTGTGTATAACTGCATGTTGTATATACATATTTTCAAGACATACTTTCTAAGCAATTGTCTAAATTCTTAAGTTTTTATTGGATCATATGGTATGCTTATGTATTGCTCTGGAAAAAAACTTAAAACTTTTAAAAATGATGAACTATTATGCATTCCACCAGCAATGAATGAGAGTTCTGGTTCTACATCTTCCAATTGAAAAAGTTTGGAGCCATTGAATGCAATTGAAGTTCCATACAGCATTGTGGGTCATTTCCCCTCATGTCAGGTGTAGCTGAGCAGCATTTCTTACTTCTTTGCCATTTTCATATCTTCTTTGTTGAGTTGTCAGTTCAGATATTAACCCATTTTAATTCAATTGTTTCTTACCATATTTAGGATACAAGTCCACTTTAGATGGACTTCATGTATTTTCCAAATATTTTCACCAGTCTCTGGCTTAATTTTTTTGTTCCTTTAATATGAATTTTTCAGAGTAGATGTTTTTATTTAAAAAATTTTTTTGGGGGGGGGAGCTGGAGCTGTGGCTCAGTGGTAGAGCACTTGCCTAGCATGCATGAGGCACTGGGTTCGATTCTCAGTACCACATATAATCAATTAAATAAATAAAGGTCCATCAATAACTAATAAAAATATATTTTTTTAAAAAAATTGGCACTGAGCATAAAACACAGAGGTGTTCTACCACTGAGCTATATTCCCAGCTCTTCTTAACTGTTTTACTTTGAGACAGGGTCTTGCTAAGTCACCTCAGGCTACCTAATAGCTGGGACTACAGGCATGCACCACCATGCACAGCGACAATTTAAATTTAAATTAAGTTCACATTATCAACTTTTTCTTTCATGGATTTGTTTTTGCAGCTGTATTTTTTAAAATAAAAACTCAATATGAAACATGGTCATAGTAGTTTCTACTATAATTATTATAGTTTCACATTTTTGATGTAAGCCATGGACTATTTAGAGTGAGTTTTGTGAACCTTATAAAGGTTTTCCCTGTCCATTTATCCCATAGGGTTTCCAAACGCTCCAACACCATCTGTGCAGTAGATGCTGTTTTCTTCATGAAGGTCTTTTTCCTTTGACAAAATCAGCTGCCTGTAGGCATGTGTGAGTTTTGGGCTCTCCACTCATCTCTATTTATATCTACCTGTGTATCCCTTCACAGCATCACATTTCCTCACTACTTCAGGTGTTGTGACACAGATGTGCGAGTTCTTTGTCCTTCTTTAGTCTGTGACATCTATTCTAGGTTCAGAAAAAAAATTTCTGGAAATTTGAGTGTGATTGTGCTGAATCTGCAAATCAACTGTGAGAGAATTTCATCTTTACTATGTAGAGACCTGAACAACGAATATCTCTATTTATATTTTGTTTGATTTCTTTCAATTGTTTCAAGATTTTCTAAAAGTATAGTTGTAATTTAAAACATATAACTTTTCAATTTTGGGGGTGCTATTGTGAATGGAATAGTTCAATTTTTTCTTATTCTAGTTTTTAAATTCCAATTTTTCCTATATAGTTTTGCTGACATATAAGAAATCAATTGATTTTTTCTTATTGACTATGTATTTTGCTTTTTTTCTATCTTTATCCTTTATGTACATGGTATGGTGGATTCTACTGCTGTTTAATTTCCAAAATTATGGCCTCATAAAATCAAAACCATGAATTTCAGAGCTTCACCAGGACTGCCACAAGGGGGTGCAGGGCCAATGCTGAACAGTGAGCACTGATTATCCTCAACTGCCCACAAGGGCCAGAATAGGGTTTTCAGAGTGACTTTTTCTAATCCCCTTGAATCATATGACTGCCCGGGATGGATGTCCTATTCCCACAGCAAACTTTCTTCTCAGGACTCACCTGGGGAAATTCCATGGCTGGGGGTACCTGGGGTCTATGTCCACAGTGAGGTAACCCAAACCTTCAAGACCTGCTGTAACCCTCACCCTTGTGGTCCACCAGGGGAGACCATTGCTGTGGACACCTTGGGCTATGAGTGTGGTGACAAAAGCTTCCTTCTCCTTGGGACCCACACAGGGAAATGCTGTAGCTGAGGACACCTGGTGCCCATGTCCACAGTGAGGTAACTCTAACCCAAAACTGGGAACCCACCCAGGAAGGGACCATGGGTGCAGGCTAAAGGCACCTTGGAGCAATGACTGTTGTGACAGAGCTTCCTTGATACCCTCACAGGGAGATGCCTTGTCTGGGGACACCTAGGGACCGTGTGTACCATGAGATTTCTTCCCCTAGGAATCTACATGTGGATGGCACAGTGATTTTGGGATAACTGAAGTCTATCTGAGGAACAGGTGGGGGAAGAATGAGGAAAAGCCTCTTGTCCACTATCCCAGTGCTGAGAAAGAAGCTCTGCTGTGTTTTACTTTTGTAGGTAATATTTTGGTGGTACTTAATTTTATGAAATTATTCCTTGTGAGGCTTTGAATGCTCACGGTCATAGTATATTTTATGGGGAGAAGGTATATTTTATGGGGAGAAAACCCAGCACACTAAAAGGAGAAATTGAGGCACAAACTCAAGGTAGTGCAGGGGAGGCCTGGGATTCCCAGCACAGGGAGACTCACTAGTGCCTGAGGGCAAAGGCTAATGCTGCTTCATTGTTTATATTTATTCTGGGTAAGTCTGCACACAGTTGAGTGATTTGTCTGATAATTCCCAGAAGCCACTGTGGTGATAACTGTGCTTCCATAGACATCTGACAGAGGTGTGTGTGGGAAAAACACTGGACTACATTACCCACAATTCTCAGGGGGCAGTAGCAGCTTACAGGAGTGCTCCCCACTGTGAGCTAGCAAAGTGTGGGACTACATTACCCACAGTCCTAAGGGGGAAGAAGCTCTCAGGATCCTCCACAGAGAACCAGCAAAACACTAGACTACATTACCCACAATGCTTGGGTTGGAGGTGGGAATGGGAGGTTCATAGGAATTCCTTCACCATGAGCTGTAACGTGGGACTACATTACCCACAATCCTGGGGGGACAGAAATCACAGGATTCCCGTGCCTCACGTGAGCTGGTAAAACATGTGACTAAATTATTCACAATCCTGAGGTGGCAGAGGCTCCCAGATTCCCCCACAGGAGCCAGCACAATGTTGCACTACAGTGCCTTCAGCCCTCTGTTGCAGAAGTTCTCAAGAGCCCCCTTTCTCCACCCCCAGGCAGGCAAAATGCTGAACTACATTATTTATAATCCACGGAGGGGGAGGTAGAAGTGCACAGAATCAACCCCTCTGAGCCAGAAAATACAGGGACTTCATTACAATCCTAATGGGGCCGATTGTGGGTAATGTAGTTCAGTATTGGTTCTGCTGAGAGAACCAATACTGGACTACATTACCCACAATCTATTGGGGGGGGGGTCACCTCACAGAAGCAAACTGACAAAATGCTGGACTACATTACCCACAGTCCTCAGGGTCAGAAACTTTTAGGAGAATTATTTCCACCTCTTCCCGTGAGTGGGAAAAAGTCTGGACTAAATGACCTACAATCCTAAGGAAGATGAAGCCCCAGGATCCCCCATGAAGAGCTAGCAAAATGCTGAACTACATTACAACCAGAGTAGTTAGGGTTTGGGTTTTTCTGACTCTCCTTGGGAGATTCTGGGTGCTTCCTCACCCTAAGAATTATGGGTGATGTAGTACTTGATCTTACCCACACATCTCTGCCAGGAGACCCATGAAAGCTGTGAATGCACATGCTTGCCCTTATACCCTGAGGATTCTAAGTAATTTTAGGGGTAGGGATAGGGATAGGCAAAAATTAGCCACAGAGCAAAGGTTAGTGAGATTTACAAAACCAAGAGGTACTCTTGAATTTCTGCCACTAAAGACCATGGGGAGTATAGGTCGATGTTTAACCACTGACACTGGTGATCCTGGGAACTTCTTCCCCTTAGGATTATGGATAATGTAGTCCCAATATTTCCTGCTCTTAGCTTGGTATTGTGGGAGGCTCTCCCCAAATATTGTGGGTGAAGTATTAACAGGTGTATGGCTCAGGTTGAGGAATTCTGGGTAATTCCTCCTACCAATTCACATGGAATTGCAGGTAATATAATCCCATGTTTTATTCAAACTGTGGAGACTGGTGGGAGATTCCTCCCCTGTTAGAGTTGTGGGTAATGTAGTTTCATGATTTATTGGCTCTGTGCAGAGGATCTTGTGAAATTCCTCCCTCCTAGGATTATGGGTAATATAGTACAAATTGTCTGCCCATTGCTGGGTATTCTGGGAACCTCCTCCCTGAGGATTTTGGGTAATGTAGTCCCATGATTTGCCCTCTCCACGTAAAGAATTCTGGGAATTTCCTAAGACATAGAATTGTGGGTCATGTAGTCCCACGTATTACACAGTGGGTGACTTGTGGAAGCTTCCTTTCCTGTGGACTTGTGGGTATTGTAGTCCCATGATTTAGCCTCTCTGAGCAAAGAATTCTGGGAATTTCCTAAGACATAGAATTGTGGGTCATGTAGTCCCAAGTATTACACAGTGGGTGACTTGTGGGTATTGTAGTCCCATGATTTAGCCTCTCTGAGCAAAAAATTCTGGGAACGTCCCCTCCTTAGAATCATGAATGACATAGTATCAACATTTGCTGTTCACCACTGGGTATTCTGTGAGCCTTTTTCCATAAGGACCGTTGGTGAAGTAGTAAAGAACATACCACTTACTTTGGGCAGCTCTGGGAATTCCACCCAATAGAATTGTGGGTAATGTAGTCCCATGATTTGTCCTCTTTGTGCAAAGGATCTTGGAAACTTCCTCCCCTTTAGTATTATGGGTAACATAGTCCCAGTATTTCTCCACTCACCACTTGGTATTTTGGGTGCCTCCTTCCCTGAGGATGATGGGTGAAGTCGTCAGGAGCATACCACTCACTTTGGGGAATTCTGGGAACTTCCTCCCCTCAGAATTGTGGGTAATGTAGTCACATCATTTATACTATTAGTGGGGAATTGTGAGAGCTTTCTCCCTATTTGAATTGTGGGTAATGTAGTTTCATAATTTGTCTTCTTCACGCAGAAATCCTGAGAACTTCCTCTGCTGAGGATTATGGGTAGTGTAGTTCCAACATTTTTTTGCTCACTGCTGGGTATTCTGGAAGCCGTCTTACCCCTTAGTTTTATGGGATATGTAATCCCAAGTTTTGCCTGCTCACTGTAAGGGGGACACCATTACCCATAATCCTAAAATGGAGAAAGTTCCCAGTATCCCACTTCCTCCATTTTAGTATTATTGATAATGTCCCAGGTTTTTCCCTGATAGCAGTAGGGTCTCAAGCGAGGATTATGGGTAATGTAGTCCAAATTTCCTGCCCACTGCTGGATATTCTGGGAGCCTCGTCCCTGAGGATTTTGGATAATGTAGTCCCATGATTTGCCCTCTCCATTCAAAGAATTCTGGGAACTTCCTGTGCTATAGAATTGTGGGTCATGTAGTCCCATGTATTACACACTAGGGGACTTGTGGAAGCTTTCTTTCCTGTGGACTTGTTACTCTCCCAGTGAGGATTGTGGGTAATGCAGTCTTGGGTTTATCACTCACTGGGGGATTCTGGGAGATTCCTCCCCCCATAAAGATTTAAATACAGTGTCAGGTTTACCACAGGCCAAGGGTTTCCTGGAACATTTTTGCCTTAGGTAATACAGTTCCAAGATTTATGAATAACATGCCCTCATTTTTCCTTGATAAATTCCTTGGCAATACTGGGAGCTTCCTTTTTTCTTGGGATTGTGGATAGTGTAATCCCTGGTTTAGCTGGCACACAGTAGGGAATTAGGAGTTCCTAAACCTTAGTCTGTACATGATACATTCCTGAGTTTACCACTTATGTCACAGGATCTTGGAAACTCTCTCCCTTTAGGATTGTAGGTAATGTAGTCCCACGTTTTACCTGATCACTTAGGGAATCTTAAGAATTTCTGCCCATAGTAGGATTGTGGGTAAAGTGGCCTCACCATGAGGAATTTTGGAGTCTTTCTTTTTAGAAAATTATAGATAATTATGGATAACTAAATTATGGTTAATTTAGTCCTGGGTTTAACCACTCAACATAGGGTATTCTGGGACCTTCCTACCTCTTTAGAATTGGAGGTAATACATTTCCAAATTTATTTGCTTGCTTCAGGGATTCCTGGGAAACTTGTTAAAAATTATTGTGGGCACTGTAGTCCTATTTGACTGCTCATTAGATAATCTTGGTGCTTACTACTCCTTGTGATTGTGGAAAATGTAGTCCGTGGAATGCCCCTCACTGTTGAGGATCCTGGGAACTTCCCAGGACTGTGGCTAATGTAGTCCCAAGTTTTGACTGCAAACTGCAGTGATTCCTTAAAAACTTATTCACAAAGAATCATGGGCACAGTAATTCAATCTGACTGGTCACTGATGGGCAACCATGGCAGTTTCTGCCCCTTACAATTGTTGGCAAGTTAGTCATTGGAATTTCCCTCTTGCTGTAGAGGATTATGGAAACTTCCTCCCTAAGAACTGTGAGTAATATAATCCCCAAATTTGCCTACTTATCTCAGAGAATTCTGGGAAATTTCTCCATGTAGGATTGTGGGTAATGAATATTTGCAATTTATCACATAGCAGGAAAACTTAGGAGCATACAGTGTCATAGCATTGTGGGTTTTGTAGTCCTTGGAATTGCCCTCTTACTGTGGAGGATTCTGGGAACTACTTCACTAAGTATTGTGGTGAATGTTGTCTTGTAATTTGCCAGATGACTGTATGGATTACCAGGAAACTTGTGCATTAAAAAACTGGCCATCAGTGAGCAGTCAAATTAGTCCAATTTGACTGCTCACTGATGGACACTTGAAGGGTCTTAACCCTTACAATTGTGGGCAATGTATTTCTTGGATTTACCTTCTCAATGTAGAGGATCTGGGGAAATTCCTACCTAAAGATTATGGGTAAGGTAGTCTCACACTTTGAACACTGCAGAGATTCTGGGAAACATGTCCATGTGGGATGGTGGGTAATGTAGTCTAGCAATTTCACCACTCATTTCAGGAACACCTGAAAGGTTCAAGGACCCTAAGACTGGGGACAATGCAATATTCAAAACTGCCACCTAGCTACATAGAATCCAAGGAAGTACCACCCTAAGAATTATAGGTAATATAGCTCAACAATTTTAATGCTAACTGCAGGGTTAGGTTTAAGGTAAGATTGTTAGGGTTATGGTTAGGGTTAGGGTCAGGGGTTAGGATTAGAGTTAGAGTCAGTGAACTGATTTCTATGATACCAAGACTCACAGCAGTACTGTACTCTACATGGTAACCTGGGGAATTTAGGCTGTATTGATGGTACCACTCTCACAGATACTGGCTATATGTGCATAACCACAGAATAGGGTTTCTATTATAGGCAGTTTCACTGGCTCCTGAACTCCTTGAAAAACCATATAACTCATCTTATATGATGGTAGGATACACAAGCCTGGTGAGCAAAATGTAGAACATAGTTAACTGTTTATAGTATGTTAGAATTCCCAGAACTGTTGAGATCTTCCTATGGCTCTTGGGATTTATGATGAAAAACCTACCATATCATCTTGTGTCTATGGGAGCCATACAACTGGCTTTCCATTATGGCAGGATTCATAGATCTGCTGACCTCTATGTGTAGAAAAAGGAATCAGTTTCTATGATGGGAGGAAAGCAAAGCTGCTGGTATCTACAAAGAGAGTCAGAAAAGTGGTGTTGTATTTTCTAAGGATCCCCAGGTCTCCTGCACTTTATTTGGAGATCCAGATAAGTAGTGTCTTATGATAGCAGTTATAAAAGGTATGTTGGTCTCCATGTGAAAAGTAAGTGAAATAGGGTTTACTTTTGGTAGAAGTCAAATGACTGATTGATTTACTGTGTGTCCAAAGCTAGGGAACTGTGTTTCTCTCATGTCATAACACACAGAGGTGCTCAGCTGTCTGTGCAGACAGAAAAATGGGTTTCTGTGATGGTGGGTACCCCTGGGCTTCTAAACTCTGTAGTGGCCAGCCAGGGATCTGAATTTCTTTTGTTGGCAATGTGATTATTGTTGGTGGGTCTACATATGGAGACAGGTAACTGGCATTATAGGATGGCAAGACACGCAAGACTGCCGGATTCTCCTTTAAGAGTCAGGGAAATAGAGTTTATGATGATAGGTGTTTGAAGGCTGCTGGACTTTATTTTGAAATCCAGGCCACAGGGTTTAAATTAAGGCTGACTCCAAGGACTGCATGGCTCTCCATGGAGGCCTGGTCAATTGCACTTTATGATTTCCTAATACCCAAAGCTGCCTCAAAAAATGTGGAGTCATAGAACTGGGTTTCTTTGATGACAGGACACCCAAAGCTACTTGAATCTCTGTGGAGAGTAAAAAATGACAAATTCTATAATGACAAAACTTATAGAAATGTTAGGTTTTTCATGGTTAGCCAGAGAACAGGAGAAATAAAATAGCAGGGATTCCAAGCCTTCATGATCATATTTGGAGTCAAGGAACTGGAGTACTGATGACATGAATCTCCATGCTGCAGGACTCTTTGTGGAGTTCCAGGGATTTGAGGTTCTATCATGACATAACTTGAGATTTGACACTATAATGGTGAAACTCACAAAGTTGTTGAGATTTATGTATCCTAGGTAAATGGGGTTATATTATGACAGGATTCACATTTTTTTGGCCTCTTGGTGAAAATTGAGAGATCTTGATGTTATGTTGACAGGACTCAAAGTGCTACTGTGGTCCATGCAGAGAACAAAGGGATGAAATTAAATTGATAGTAGAATTCCCATCCTGTCTGAGCTGTACATGAAAAACCAAAACAACAACAAAACAGGTTTTCTGTTTATGGCACGATGCACAGGGCTCCTGGACTCTACAATGAGAGATGGAAAACTGGTGTTCTATGACAGCAGGACAACTGAGCTTGATGTAGAGAAAAGAACCTGTTTTCTATGATAGCACAAACACCAGAGCTGCTATGAGATATGTGGAAAGCCAGGGAGCACAGGTTTGATAAACTGGCCTCCCATGTTTTCTTGGCTTTACTTGGAGACATGGAAATGGGGTTCTATCATGTCAGAACTCACAGTTCTGCAGGTCTATATATGGAGAGCAAGGGAACTTGGTTTCTATGATGACATGACTCTCAGGACTGCTGTTCTCCATGGATATAGCAAGTGAACTATTTTTTTTAATGTTTCCAGGAAAATCTAGTCTGGTGGAATTTACATGGAAATCACAAGAAACTGGGGTTATATGATGACAGGACTCTCAGTACTTTTGACTATCATATTAGTGTTAAAGTTCATAGGGGAGTCATTGTATTAGTTTATACATATGTTTACATACTAAAGATATTTAAAATACAAAAAAAAAAAAAAAAAAAAAAAAAAAAAAAAAAAAAGGGCTGGGGATGTGGCTCAGTGGTCGAGTGCCCTTGAGTTCAACCCGCATCACCAAAACAACAACAGCAACAATAAAAAACCCACAGGGGACTGCAATTCTAGGATGGTTGGACTACCTGTCCTGCTAATATTTTTGTGAAAAGCATTGAAGCTGAGGTTCTATTTATGGAAGAATTCCTGGTCTCCTGGGGTCGACAAGAGAGACAGGTAAGTGGGTTTCTCTGGTAGCAGTGAAGCCAGAATTAGACAGGCAGTCAGTGTAGATAGGTAAATTGAGTCAGATCAGATCTAGGAGGCCAATTTGAGTGAGTATGGGCAGTTGGATATTGTCCCCTGAGGGATCTTATCAAGAACCTGCCCCTGCTCCAACCCGTTGCCAAGGTAACCTGTCCCAAGAATTTCCCCTCCCTATAGGGAGCTATAAGGTTGTTCAGGTGTCCTTGGCTACTCTGCCCTGCCCTTCCCCCTTCAGCCCACCAGTTTTCCAACTTTTGGCCATCCCACTGGGCATTCCTGGGTTTAGTCACTAGGCAGGAAGGAGAAAGATCAGGGGGAAAAGGCAGAAGAACAAAGGAATTCTAGAACACATAAAAAGGGCAGAACACCTCATCTCTTGGGATACCAGGATACCAGCTATGGCCCCCCTCTCCCTCGCTGTTACCCTCTTTAAAATAAACCCTGGTCATATGCTTGCTTTGGTGTGCTTCTCTAATGTTAAAACTTCAACATGTGGGGAAGCAGGACTTGTCAATGATAACTGGCAGTGTTACAGCTGTTTACTGGTGACAAGTCCTTGCTTCCCCGAACGTTGAAGTATAACACCAGAGAAGCATGCTGAGGCAAGTGTAGAGTGGAAAGTGGAAGGCTTTATTAAAGGATTTCAGAAAAGACTTCCTCCAGGAGGAAAAAGGGAATCCATGATGGTGGAGGTCTTCCCTTTTTTATATCTAAGGTCTTCTTTTAGTCTTCCCACATTTTTGTCCTTTGTTTCCCTTTATCCTGCAGTGATAGAATGTAGGTGGGAAGGCCAAAATGTGAGAGATAGATGACTGGAGGAGTTATCTGGGCAGGAAGGGCCTGGGGTGGTTTGATTAGCACTTACCTGTCTGCTGGGATCTGTTTCATTAACAGTTCCTTAGAATGAGTTCCCGGAGGGCCATGGGGACATTAACATTTCAATTCCCCAAATGCTGCTCTGGTTTCTTGGACTCCAGTTTTTGATAATGGCCTCAGTTTTCTTTATCTTACTCCATATTAGACCCAATTTATGTAACTACACTAACTACCTATCTTTAAATCTGGCTTCAGCGGTATCAGCAGGGCAGTCAGTTCCTCTGAACTCTATGTTTAGAAAAATGGAACTGGGGTTCTCTTCATAGTAGGACTCACAGTGATGCTTGGCTTTACATGATAAGCTAGTAAATTAGAGTCTATGACAGCAGTACTCACTGGGAATCTTGGCTTTTTTTTGGAGCATCCAGAACCTGGGATTTTATCATGGCAGTATAGCTAGGGTCTATGTAGAGAGCCAGGGACCTTGACTTGTGGAGAGCAGGATTTGCAGAGATGGTTACCTCCTCATGGAATGTCAGAAAACAGGACTGAGGGAGACTTCTGGCTGGAGTGATGATGAGGTACACAGTAAGATGGACCTTAAACATGGTGAGGGTTTTAATTAAGGCAAGGACATTCTAGGCACTCAGAGCAGCAAGAACCAAGGTGAAAAGAGAGGTGGCAAGTCATAATGACACAGGATTTATTTAGAGGAGTGGTTCTTAAATTTTTTGTCTCAGAGGCTGAGGCAGGAGGATCACTTGAGAGGTCTTGAATTTGAGACAAATTCTGGGCAACAGAGCACAATCCAATCTTTATTCATTATTAAACATTATTCATCACAAAGAGCCTTTATCATAAGATGATATTAATTAGTTTTTATTGTTTTGGGAATTAAAATTTAGTAAAGTTTGAGTTACTGTGTCAATTCCCTATGGCTGCTCAAGGACATTGCCACAGATAGTGACTTCAGTGACAAAAAATTATTATCTAGCTCCTATAGTAAGAAGTCTAAGATGAGTTTCACAGGGCTAAAATGAAGGTATGCCAGGCAGCAATCTCTTGATGTCTAGCTCCCAAGATAAACCTCAGCTCCATGGGATTACAGATGTGCACCACCAAGCCCAGCAAAAGATTCTTAATCATATCTACAAAATCCCTTTTGTCACTTAAGATAACATATTGAAAGTTTCCACAGATGAAACATGTATATATCTTTGAAAGACCATTATTCTGCTTATCACAATTAGTAATTTACTAATTGCACATTGGCACACATTCATAAATCCTAGGGACGTGGGAAGTTGAGGCAAGTGGATCAAAAGTTTGAGGAGAGCCTGGGACACTTAGCCAGACCCTGGGTTTCAAAATAAAACAGGGGGCTGGGGATGTAGCTCAGTGGCCCACATCCCTGGGCTCACACCTCAGTACCACAACACACACACACACACACACACACACACACATAAATGCATTACAAATTAACATAAAATCGTTATAAATAATAATAAAAAAACTGAGAAGAGCAGCATTGTTTTACTCTTTTGCAAATATTTTAAATTCTAGCATGATAAAATACCAGATTCTTGAAATTTGCTTCTGCATTCAGTTTCTTGGGTTAATGTAAGTCTGGTAGTCTCTGGTCAAATTCTGCTATACAAATATGAAATGATGATAATAAAAAGGCAAATAATGTATTATACCATGAAAAGTTTTCATTTTATGGACCCTCTGAAAGAGCTTCTTGTTCCATAGGGGCTTCTGGATTACACTTTTGATGGTTGTTTTGAGTTTGTCTGAGATACAAGGTGTATGTGTGGATGATGACCTTGGAACTATTGTTGTCATATTGATCTCCCACCTATGGTGGCCACTGAGTTCTCAAATGTCTGTAAGTTATACTGACATCAATAGAGGCTTTATGAATTGGAAAAGGTGTCACTATTTTGTTTTTTTATTTTTATTTTTTAGTTGTAGATGTGTTACCACTGTTTTACCGGTGAAGAGTCCTTGCTTCCCCAATGTTGAAGCATGCTGAGGCAAGTTCAGAGTGGAAAATAGAGGCTTTATTAAAGGACAGCAGAAAAGACTTCTCCCCTCCCTGGAGGAAGAAGGGGACCCAAGAGGTGGAATCCATGGAAGGGTGAATGTGTTCCCCTTTTGATAGCTAAGGTCTTCATCCAGCTTTCCCCCATTCCTGTCCTTTGTTCTGTTATCTTTCAGTGATGGAATATAGGGTGGGGCGCATGTGGGCCAAAGAAGTAATCTGGGCAAGAAGGACTTTTGGATTAGCATCTCCATTTTCAGTGGGAGCTGTTTCATTAACATTTCTTTATTTTATTTTTAGGTGGTGCTGTCTCTCCTTGCCCTTTATTTTATTGTTATTTTGAGACACAAGGGATGGCTAGGTTGCCCAGGTTGGCCTTGAACTTTCCAGGACTCCTTCCGCCTCAGCTTCCCAAGTAGCTGGGATTATATGTATGCCCTACAGCACTGGCTCACCACATGTTTTTATTTATTTTTAATATTTTATTATTATTTTTTTCAGTTTTAGGTGGACACAACATCTTTATTTTATTTTTAGGTGGTGCTGAGGATCAAACCCAGTGCCTCATGCGTGCTAGGCAAGCACTCTACCACTGAGCCACAACCCCAGCCCTTCACCACATGTTTTTAAATGGAGAAAGATATGATTTAAATTT
The DNA here is from genome assembly GCF_047511675.1 of Marmota flaviventris. Classification (NCBI taxonomy): domain Eukaryota; kingdom Metazoa; phylum Chordata; class Mammalia; order Rodentia; family Sciuridae; genus Marmota; species Marmota flaviventris. The sequence continues at coordinate 64,993 of NC_092517.1, read as the reverse complement.
TCAAGTTACTTTAGTAGAATCCTGGTAACATTTTGTGGCAAAAAAGAAAAACCACATAATTTCACATGGAGGGTGAGAGTAAAAAAATTGTCATAATGAGGAATTAAGAAAGTAATAGTTCAGGGTTGAGCTCTTGAAGCTGAAGAGGTTGCTAAAGATGTTCACGTGGAAGGTGTGGCTGTGACTGCACAGGGCTATAGGACCAGATAAGTGCTCTTTGGCATGGAGAGGTTCAAGGATGAGTGTTAGAAAGCTCACCACACTGGCATCACTCTGCAAGACAGGGGGCCTGCTAAAATTACCAAACAATACAGGAGGCTGCTCTGGAGGCCTTTAGGTGATGATATGTGAAACCAAGTATCATATCATTACTAACACAGAACACAGACCTCCATAACTATCTCATTTCTAAATAATTTTAAAACTCATTTCTCTGTTTTAACAATGAGAATAGTAGCACAGTCAACTTCTATAAAATACCACATGGTAATAAGTTACTAGGAAGGACTTGTACTTGGCAAACACAGGTTATTAAGTTCCTATGACACTGAGATGCGATACTGTTACATTGGAGCCTTAACTCATGCTCAACAGTCAATGGGTTGGGCTTTGCTTAAGCTCCGTGAGTGGTTTCTAGTGTGTCTCTGCTTGGGCTCACAGGAAGGCACCGTTTGCAGCAAGCAGCACCACCCAAAGGAGCAGACTCCATGGTCTACCAACTCACTCAAGTCCATTCCTTTCTATGGAACCTCCCGCTGCAAGGACTCCGAGCAGCCTTGGCTTTAGCTTTCCTGGGAGTCCACTTGGGTGAGCAACAGAGGCCTGGGGCCGCTCACCCTGGAATCCCAGCTCGAGCTGCGCGACTGCGCAGATCGCGACCTGGAAAGAGACCCCGCCCTCAGGGGGCTAGACGGAGCCGAAGAGCAATGGCAGGCAGCCCAGTGCGGGCGCGCTTCCTTTTCTCTTCCGCTTGTCCTCCCGTGCACACCATTAGCTCACCTGGACGCTACTGTGGGTCTGCTGTCCGTTGTGATTGCCTCCGCCCAGGTGAGCGCAGGCTCCCGTCTTGCGGTGGCGTCGGAGAGCAAGAGGGCGGGCGCTGCAAGCGGGATGGGAGCGTGCGGGGGACCGCGGGGCGGCGGGGCGCAGAGGCTCCTGCCGCTGCTATATGGCGCCCGGAGGAGAGGGGCGCCCTGGAACGCGCCGTCCATGGCCGCCTTCGGAACTCTGACTGGGCGCCAAGGTCCTAAGGTGAAGGTCAGGTGGAGAGCGACAGCTCCGTCTGACCGGGCAGGCGGTGGTCCCATCCTTAATGCAGAGGGGTCTGCGCTGCTCGGGAGCCTGCGTCTTAGAGGTCAGGGCTGTAATTAGCTGGAGGGACTCATTGTGTAGCAAAGGGATCTGCAGCCTGTGATGGCAGGATGTTCAGAACTGATGGTTTTGAGTGGTAAGCAATGGAATAGTGAGTCAATGATGTCTGGGCTCCCAGAGCTGCTGCTTTTTTATATGGCGAACAAGGAAGCTGATGTTCTGTTGATAAGACTTGAAGTGCTCCAAGATTTATGAGAAACATCAGGGAAGTGTGGTTCTGTGATGGTAGGACTCATAGTACTGCTGGACTCTGGTAATAAGGGAACTGGGATTCTATTGATGACTGGACAATTAGGACTACTGTCTTCTAGATAGAAAGACATGGAACTGTTGTCTATGACAGCAGTACACACAGGGCTGCTGCAATCATCATGGAGACACAGAAAGTTGTGTTTCCATGATATCAGAAATCCAAGGGCTGCTGGTGTCCACATGGAGAGGCAGGTGACTGGTGTTGTAAGATGGCAGAATTCACTGGGTTACTGGGCTGTATGATGGCAGGATTGACAGAGCTGCTGAACTCCATGTGTAAGCAAGGGGAATTTATGGTATGCCTCACAGTACTGTTACCGCTGTTGACCGGTGACGAGTTCTTGCTTCCCCAATGTTGAAGAATAACATCAAAGAAGCACGCGGAGGCAAGGTCAGAGTAGAAATTAGAAGTTTATTAAAGGACAGCCGAAAAGACTTCTCCCGGAGGAAGAAGGGGACCCAAGAGGTGGAATCCGTGGAAGGGATGTTGTCTCCCCTTTTTATAGTTCTTTCATTGATGGAATGTAGGTGGGAAGGCACGAGGGGTGGGACACAGGTGGGCCAAAGAAGTAATCTGGTCAGGAAGGACTTCTGAGTCAGCACTTTTTTGCTGGGGGCTGTTCATTAACATTTCTTTGAGGTGGACTTTGGCCTAGGTCCTTTTCGGGACTTCATTAACATTCCATGAGTTGTCCTGCGTTCATTGCCAGCATGGCCTCCATTTTAGATTTCACTCGATATTAGACCCGATTTATCTAACTACACTGACTACCTAACTTTAAATCTGGCTTCAGTACTGCTGGGATCTGCTTGGAGAGCAAGTTAACTTGGTTGTATGATGGCAGGAATTGCCAGGCTGCTGGTTTTAATGTGGAGAGCAGAGAAAATGGGTTTCTCTAATGACAGGATTCCTGGGGCTGCTGGTGTGTATGTTCAAGGGGAGATAATTGGGTTTCTATGATGGCAGAAATTGCAGGGGTTCTTGAATTTACATGGAAGTCACAGAAAATTGGGGTTCTGTGATGTCAGGACTTACAAACTTGCTCTGCTCTTTGTGGACAGCTAGGGAAATGGGTTCTTATGATGGCAGGATGTGAAGGACTGATGGACTGCTGTAGAAAAGCCAGGCAACTTGGTTTCCATGATGGGTGGACACACAGTACTGACGGGCTGTACATCAGGAACAGGAGAATGGGATTCTGTGTGGTCAGGAAATCATACTGTCCAGAATTTCCATTGCTAGTGGTCTATAATGCTCATGGTCTCAGAATTATCATGGCTGCTGGAATCTATTTGGAGATCCACAATGTCAGGGCTACTCCTGTCCATATTCAAAGCCAGGCAACTGGGATAATGATAGCAGGAAATGCAGGGATTCTGGGCACCAATTGTACAGACAGATGACTGGGGTTCTATTGATGGATAGATGTGCAATACTGTTGAATTCTATATCCAGAAAACTGGAGTTTTCTGATGGAAGGATTCTTAAGGTTGATCATGTCTACTGGCAGATCCAAGAAACTTGATATCTAAAATGTGAACAATTGCAGAGTTGCACATGTCCACAAGGAGAGACAGGAACATACAGGATTGCTGTGCTGTATATGGAGACCCACCTAACTGGTGTTCTATGAGAGCAAGAATCACAGGGCTGCTGTGCTCCCTGAAAAGAGCTGACAGTTTCTTTTTTTAATGGGGGATGAAACACCATAACTATTATAATTTTTTACTCAGATCCACATTTTTCTTCCTGGAACTCTTTATGAGCCTGTCCCTCATTTTCATGACTTAAACAGATGGAAAGAACACATACACATTTTGCTTTGAATATCTTCTTCCAGTTCTTTGGTGTAAAAACCTAGGAACAGACTTGAGTACTATGATAATTCTAATTTTAACTTTTTGATGAAACTGCAATTATTTCACACACAGGTTACACATTTGTCTTCATTCTTACCAATGCTTGCTATTTTAAATTATTTTGAAAATGGTTATATTAACAGGAGTGAGGAAATTTCACTGTGACTTTAACTTACATGACCATAATTAATGAGACCTTAAGCATCTTTTCATATTTGCTAGTGCAGTGTGTATTTAAGTTCTTTTTTCAAGTTGAAAAGCATATATATATATATATATATATATATATATATATATATATATATATATATATATATGCCTTTTATTTCTTTATGTGTGTTGGTGAGTCATAATAAGAAATCTGGACAAGGCACAGTGTTGGGGAGGGTGAGGCAGGGGGAATACAAATTCAAAGCCATCCTGAATAACTTATTGATACCCTAAAGCAACTTAGGAAGACCTTATCTAAAAATAAAATAGTTGAATAAATAAATAAATGAAGGTACGGGGATGGAGCTCAGTAGTTAAGTGTCCCTGGGTTCAATCTCTGGTACCAAAAAAAAAAAAAAAGTCTTTGACCCAGTTTCCTGGCACTAACCTCCTGATCCTTCAATCTATGAAGCAGTGTGTCTATTTGCAGCCAGGGAGGTGAACCATGATCTATGATTTCTGGGTGGCCCTGGATGGCTAGGTGCAGTGGAACCAACTCTGTGATTAGCTCACTGGAACTTGTGCCCTCCCACAAGTTTGGGGAGGATTGAGGATTTGGGAGGATTCCTTCCAATGAGCTAATCACAGAAGTTTCAGGTGATCACCATGAGCAATTATTTAATAAATCATTAAATGAAAAGCAAAAGGACAGGGGTTAAGGACCTTCCATGTTGCTGAAGGTGCTGGGAGGTGGGACCTGGAGAGGGCATGAAGGGACATGCTCTTTATGACTTCTTTTACCTGATTTTTGTCACCTGCCTGTTCAAATTTATTATTTAAGATATGTTTGAAAGATAGGCTTTGTGGTGAGTTGGCAGTACTAAGTACACTCCTTTCTGACTCCTGTGAGCCACATTAGAAAAAAAAGGGGCCTTGAAAGCTCACATTTTTTTTTTAATATTTATTTTTTAGTTATCGGCGGACACAACATCTTTGTTTGTATGTGGTGCTGAGGATCGAACCCGGGCCGCACGTGTGCCAGGCGAGCATGCTACCGCTTGAGCCACATCCCCAGCCCTGAAAGCTCACATTTGTGTCCATGAACATGGGAGGTATTTACATCTTCTTGAGTCATCTTCAATTTCTTTATTCTATGTTCTATAGATTTCATTGTAGAGATCTTTCACCTCCTTGGTTAGATTTATTCCCAGGTATTTTATTTTCTTTGAGGCTATTGAGAATGGAATAGTTTTCGTGATTACTTTCTCTGCAGATTAATTATTGATGTATAGGAAAGCTACTGATTTTTTATGTTGATTCTGTAACTTGCTACTTTGACAAACTTGCTTATTAGCCCTGATAGTCTTTTGGTGGTGTTTTTTTGATATTCTAAGTATAGGACCAAATCATCTGCCAACAGTGATAATTTGACTCCTTTCTTTCCTACTTTTAATCCCTTTATTTCCTTCTCTTGCCTAATTGTTCTGCCTAGAATTATATTAAACAGGAGTGGTGAGAGTGGACATCTTTGTCTTGTTATTGATTTTAAAGGAAATGCTTTCAGTTTTCTCCTGTTTACTGTGGGGTTGGCTTTAGGTTTTTTCATTTATACCCTTTAGGGTATTGAGGTAGGTTCCTTCTATCCCTAGTTTCTTCATTGCTTTTATCTTGTCAAATTTGGTGCTGAATTTTATCAAAGGCTTTCTCTGTACCTATCAAGATGACTAAATGATTTTTGCCCTTAATTCTACTTATGTGATGAATTACATTTATTGATCTGTGTATATTAAACCATCCTTGCATCGCTGGTATAAAACCAAGTTGATCATGACGTACAATCTTCTTAGTATGTTGTTGAACATGATTTGCTAATATTTTATTAGGTATATTTTTTAAAAGTCTAAGTTCATCAATGATATTGGTCTGCAGTGTTCTTTACTTGATGTGTCCTTATCTGGTTTTGATATGAGAGTGATACTAGCTTCATAGAATGAATTTGGAAGTGCTCCATTCCTTTCTATTTCATGGATTAATTTGAGGAGTATTGGCTTTAGTTCTTCTTTAAAGGTCTGATAGAATTCAGCTGAGAATCCATCTGGTCCCAGGGTTTTATTTTTTGGAAGGCATTTTTTATGGTTTCTATATATCATTCCTAGTTATTGGTCTGTTTAGGTTTTCTATGTCCTCTTGATTCAGTTTTAGCAGGTTGTATGTGTCTATTTCTTCTAGGTTTTCCAATTTATTGGAATATAAGTTTTCAATATAGTCCCTAATGTTCTGCTGAATTTCTGTAATGTCTGTGATTTCCCCTTTTTCATCTCAAATTTTATTTATGTAAGTCTTCTCTCATTTCATTTTGGTTAGTCTGGCTAAATACTTATCAATCTTGTTTATCTCAGAGTTAGCCCCTTTATTGCACAAAGTGTGTCCACTGAAAGCCCATTTCACTGAAAGCCCATTTCTGTGCAAGGGCAAACCTGCATTTACTTCCCCTTGGCCAGCTTTTCACATCCCCCTTTTGCAGCTGCCTGCTCTTTGCAGTAGCATCCATAGGGCTTAGACACTGAACTTCTGCTGAAATCCAGAAGGCCTTGGTGGAAAACTCTTGTGTCCAAGATGAGGACAACCTGGTGTCTGTAGGACAGGGAACCTCCTGGCAGTAAGGAGGCAGGGCTTATTGCCCCATGTGGAAGTGCCACAGGTCAGAGCAGTGCCCAGAGCCCAGCCAAGTGTAAGATCCCTTCTGCAGTCTTCCTTTCTGCCTTTCTCCTGTGAATTGCTTTCATGTATGCTATGTAGAAGTAGCTCCCATTCCACCTGTTAATTGGGTAATTCAGACTCAAGATCAGAGAGGCAGGGCCTGGGTGTTTACTCAACAGTTCTCAAAACTCCTTACATAGGCTCAGTCACTATTCCTAGACATAACTTTGTCCCAGCCTCAATATCATGTGTAAACACCACATCATGCCTATCAGCTTCTGGCCCCACCATATTGCAGGGCCCAGTCTTAGATGAAGGAAAAACCAAACCTACTTGCATCAGACACTGAGAAATCTCAGATCCAAAACTTGAAAGAAAGGTTTAAGTCTTGAAAGGGGGAATAGCAAATGAGGGCATTTAGTTTTTATTTTTAATTTTTATTTTCTTTTTATGTGGTGCCGAGGATTGAACCCAGGGCCTCACATATATGAGGCAAGCGTTCAGTCACTGAGCCAAACCCCAGCCTCGCAAATGAGGACATTTACTGCATGGTTCTCCAAACAATGTGGGGTACATTGAAGTATGGGCAAGTACCTATGTGGAATTACGTTATGGCTGCAGTGACTAGAAGCGTGAGTACAAGCTGAATACAGAGCTATGGAGAGGGGAGCAGGATCCATGCACAGAGGGTGGCAGTGCTAGAGCCCCAGAGTGCTTTCCAACCCTGAAAGCACCAGCTCCTCGCTGCCCATTTGGTGGGAACCAGGACAGCACTGCCACCGCCTGGCGGAGGGGGGAAACTACAGCTCAGAGTTGTTAAGTCACATAGCCAAACCATGCAGGCTTGGGCCAGGGTGCAGCGGAATTAGAACTCAGAAATCACGACCTGGAATGCAGCCCTTTCTCCCATTCCAGCGCCCTGAATTGACTTTATGGAGCCTGGAGGGCACTAGCCCTTCCCAGGTGTGGCTTCAGGGGTTCCGGGTCTCCACGCTCTGCTGCCAAAAAGGTCCTCTGTTTGTGTCACCCATAGGAGGTACCTGTGGACAGAAGCCAGGTTGTAGGTTTCTGAAAGGTGCTTGGTTTATCCTGCAGTGGAAACTGTGGGCCTGGCATCTGCGCACCACGGCTCTGCTCTTTCTCCTCCAGGCTCCCCAGCCCGAGGAGGCGCTCACCTGTTCTGCTCCACTCCCACAGAGATGCCACCAGTCCCCGGGAGGCAGGGACACTCTGCTCACCCAGAGGAGACCTGCAGGATTTCGGTGGGTTGGAGCTACAGTTGCTAACCTCAGGGCAACTATGGATCAATGAAAATGAAAGGAAAAGTTAATTGGAAAAACAGATAACACCTCTGCAGCCTCTGGACACAGAGAAAGTCGCTCAGATGGCAGAGTGTGCAAACCCCAACAACTGCTAAACCATCCTTTTAGATCAAAACATGGGATGATGGGCTCTATTTTAGCTAAAATATGCAAATGTATGTTGAATAACCAGAACAGTGAATTTCAGAGGTTGTGCATCAGGACTAGGTAGTGGAATAGCTCTCTTCGCAACATTAAACAAGCTAATCAATCAACAGAATCCAAGCTCAGGATGCATTTGCAACCTGGGAAAGAGATGAAATTAAAAGTTGGGACGGAGGTATGAAGCTGTAGCATAATGTCCTCTAAGCTAATCAGAGGTGAGATATAGGGGCCCTAATGACAGCCACCTCCAGGTTCTCCCCTAGATGTGGTTCTGTGGGGATACTGGAGTTGCCTCCATGTTTGTCTGTTGTTCCCCAGGAAGCTCCTATGAACAAAGATGCAGGCCTGGGTTGTTGTGCTTGCATTTTTCTGAGTTTACCACCCACATCCAGAACTTTTTAATCTCTTTCCATAGGCAGTAACTGCATACTGAGCCTGAGTTTATCAGCTGCATTTACAGGTGTTTCTATTCAGAATTCACTTTTCCCTCTGTGAGGTGTGAAAAGGTAAAGGCAGTCCAGAGTAGAGACCTGGGGGAGCTCAGAGACACCAGGGCTTCCATGGCATAGATTCATAGCAGTTATGCTATTTTATTACCCATTGAAGCACATCCTGATTGCTTAAGGTATTGGGGCATTGTGAATAGAACTACTATATGTAATGGTGTGCTGTTATCTCGATATACATTTTTGAGGCAGTTGTCTATATTTTTAGGACCATGTGGTGAAACCATGTCTAACTTTGGGGAAAATGCCCAGTTTTTTGATAGTGTTGAACTGTTGTGTGCTCTTCCAGCAATGCACAAGAGTGCCTGTGGCTGTTCATCATCCTCATGGTTGATACTACACTAACAGCTCGGTAGGTGTGCAGTGCACTTGGGGTCTTAGTTTGTGCTTTCCTCATGACAGGTGATACTAAGAATCATTTCTATGCTTCTTTACCATCTTGTATCTTTCTTGTGAGTTGTCTGTTCATATCTTTACCCATTATGTTGTCTTATTGTTGAGTCTTACTATATTTTTTACACAAGTTTGTTTTAGACATATACTTTCCAAAGATTCCCCCAGTGTTTGACTTGTCTTTTCATTTCCTTAATATGATTTTTTTTTTTACAGAGGAATTTAATACAGTCCATATTATCAGGTTGTTCTTTCATGGATTTCTTGTTGTTATTGTTTGTTTGTTTGATAGCAGGGATTGAACCCAGGGTGCTTAACCACTGAGCCACATCCATAGCTTTCATGGATTTTGGGGGTGGGTTGAATTTAGAACCTCATCATGAAACATGTGGTCATGCACATCTTCTAGAGTTTTACAGTTTTCCATTTTAAATGAAAATCTAGAGAGTAGTTTGATAGGTTCTGGCATCCATATGTGTGGCTTCTTGAAGTGTATGTCCTTTTGAAGTCAGTGATGTCTAGTCTAGGTTTAAAAAGAGCATGTTGGGAATTTCTGGAATGCACTGAATCTTCAGATCAGGTTTGAGGTAGTTTCATCTTAATTATATTGAGACCTGAACAAAGACTATCTCTGTATTTATTTATATTTAATTTGATTTCTTTATAAACATTTCAAGAATTTCTGAAGTATGATTGTACTTTAATACTTACATGTAAATACTTCAAATTTGGGGTCTCTATTTTAAATATTAATGCTTTAAATTTTTTCTTATTCCAGTTTATATATTTCACTATTTCCCCTACATGATGGCTGAAATATAGGAAATCAATGAAATTTTGTCTATAGGCCATGTACTTTGCTGTTTGCTGTTTCCATCCATTCTGATAAAGACATAGGAGGTAGGCTCTATTTCTTTTCAATTTCCAAAATCATGACCTGGAATAGTCAGAACTATGAATTTAAGAGCTTCATTGTGCCTAGCACAAGGGGGTGCAGCTCTGAACAGTGAACACCCAGCATCCTGCACTGCCCACAGTGGCCAGCAGGGGGCACTCAAAACAGCTTTCTGTGATCAACTGCTTTTGGGGGCTGTGTTCTGTGCCCTAATCAAACTTCCTTCTCCTGGGGACCCACCTGAGAGATGCCACATCTAGGGACTCCTAGAGGCTCTATCTAAGGTGTAGACCAGAGGTTTTTTTTCTTTTCTTTTCATTTTTTTAATCCTGGGGAGACACTGGAAAGATACAATGGACTAGGGATACCTGGTGGATATGTCTGTGGTGAGGACCAGAGCTTCCTTCTCCTTGGCACCTACCCATGGAGGCTCTACTGTGGATTCAGGATGCCTGAGGTCCATGTGAGGAAAACATGAGGAAGAAGCTTCCTGTGCACTGCCTGATGGGCTGAGAAGTAAGTTCTGCCATGTTCTTTACTTTCTCAGGTAATATTTTAGGAGAACTTATTTTACAACAGTATTTCTTACTGAGGCTTTGGCTGCTCATTATCATGGTATGTCAATGTATTTTGTATGGCTTGAGTGTCTGAGGACGCAAATGCCCCCTCAAGATGGTGCAGGGAGGGCCCAGTGCCTGGAATCTCACTGGGGCCTGAGGGTAAGGGCTCATCAAAATGCAGCAAGAAGCTCTCAGGAGCCTCTAGGGTGAGAGATGCAAAGATTATGATGGATTGCACTACCCAGAATCCTGGGTAACTGTAGAATCCTCATTGCAGTTACCAGAGCCTTCTGCAGGGAGGGCAGCATGGGTCAAATGACAGACTGTGCTACCCATAATTCTTGGGGACCTGCAGCTTGCAGAGACCTCTGCAGAGAGGGCTGTACTGACAAAAAATCAAACTATGCTGCCAATTACTTTTGGGTGCCTGCTCTGCCCATGAGCCTCTGGGGGTGAGAATTGCAAGGGCAGAATACCAGACTTCAATGCTCAGAACTTCTGGGGATGCCTATATACCCTGACCCTGTAAGTCCCAGAAGTTTCTGTGGTGACAGTTGTATTATTAGAGTACACTACCTAGAATCTCTAGGTTACCAGGGAAAGCATGGGGTCTTCAGCCCCTGTGATCCTCAGCAGGACTGTGCAGGCCAAACACTAGACTGCATTATTAGAACCCTCAGGGACTGCAGCTTCCAGAATCCTCTGTGGTGAGGGGCAAACCACTGAACTGCATTACCCACAATCCTAAGGGGGAACTTTAGTTTCAGAATTTTCTGCAGTGAGTAGGAAAAACACAGGACTAAATTACCCACAAATCTCGGTGCCAGTAGCTCTCAGGATCCTCCATTGTGAGGACTGTTGGACTGAGAGCTTAACTACAGTATCCAGAATCCTTGGTGGGGTATGTTGCCCATTAATATGCAGCCTGCAACTCCCTGAGGCCTCCCAAGTGAGAGCTCTGCATTATGCAGGTCAGACTACACTACCTACAATTCCTGGGGACACACTGGTGAGTGTGCTGCCTGCAATTCCAGGAGGCTTCCACAGTGAGGTCTTCAGTCCCAACACAAGCATGTGGCCTTCAGTTCTCATGGTCCTTGCAGTAGGGGCATGTAGGCAAAACACTGGACTACCTTATCCAGAGTCCTCAGGGTGAATTGCAGTTCCCAGGATCTGCAATAGTGAGGGCTTCAGGGTAGGGAGCTGAACTATACTACCTAGAATTCTTGGAGGTGCCCCGTGTCCATGTGGCCTGGAACTCTCAGAGGCCTCCACAGTGAGGGCTATGGAGGTAGAGGGCAATACTATACTACCCAGGATCCCTGGGGGCCTGCAACTCCCAGACACCTTCCTTTTGAGTACCGCCGGGGCAAACTTTGTATTGCACTACACAGACTCCTCAGGGGTGTCTAGGTAGGCTTGTGCTACAAAGATCCCAGAGCCATGATGGGGGTGAAGTCCACGTAGGTAGGATGGATTGCACTACCCAGAATAATCATGGCCCACAGCTCTCGGTGACCTCTGCGGTCAGAGCTGACTGAGTAGAACTGATTACAATACTCAGAATTCCTGGACGCTCCGAGCTCTAGGTAGTCACTGTACAGTTGAACATAGCCCCAGGCTATAATACCCATGATCCTTGGGGGCTTGCAGCTCCCAGAATCCATTGTAGTGATGCTGCATGGACAGAACACCAGAATACACTGTCTAGAACCCCTAGGGATGCCTGAGTGAGTGTGTAGCCTGCAATTTCTAGAGGCCTCTGCAGTGGGGGCTGCATTGTAGAAGACTGGATTACACTACCCAGAATCCTGGGTGGGGGTATGAGGGTGAATGTGCTACTTGAAGCCCCCATAGACCTCTGAAGTGAGGGCTGAGTGGGCACAATGCCAGTCTACACTGTTCAGAATCGCTAGGGGTGCCTGAGTAGCCTGCAGCTCACAGAGACCTCTGCAGCTGGCCTGCAATGTGGAATACAAGACTGCACTACCCAGAATCCTAGTGGTATGAGGGTGAATGTGCTACTTGCAACCCCTAGGCTTCTGGGGTGAGGGCTGCATGGGTAGAACACCAGAGTCCACTGCCAGGGTTCTCCAGGGTGTCTGGGCCAGCACATGGCACACAGCTTCCATGGTCCTGAAGGCAAAGACTGTGTGAGCAGAGCACCAGACTACACTGTCCAGAAACCCTGAGAACCCTGAATCTGTGTAGCCTGAAGCTCCCAGAGGCATCCATGGTGAGAGCTGGACAGGCAGGACAGACTGAATGATCTAGAATGCTGTCATAGGCTACTGGTAATTTGGTCTGAGCTCAGGTTCTTCTACCCTCCTACAGTGGTCACCCTGGGCTGGGAATTAACAGAATTTCTTAAAACCCCTGATTCTGAATTGGAGCAGTCCCTGGCTAAGTCACTCTGTCTCAAAGACTACACATCCCAGAAGCCTCTGAGGTGGTCTGTTTCTGGCCTCTGCCCTTGGGCTTAGGGTCTAGACTCCCTGTAGCTGCCTCCCTCTGTGCCTCTGCCTGCCTGTCTCAGGCTGCTGCAGCACTTGGCCTGGTAGAGTGCAGGGAGGGGGTCTCCTGGACTCCATTTCTCCTCTTCTGAGATTTCACTCCTCAGGTGCCACAGCCAGACCTAGTTAGAGCAGTGGGAACATATTTTATTCATTAACTGCTGAGGGTGGAAGAAGGTGCTGACATTCACCAGGGAGCCAGGACAGGCCCTGCCTCTGAACTGGGAGGAGCTCCTGCACAGCGCATGGCCAAAGGGGCGTGGTCAATAAGGGGCAGGGCCTTGCCGCCATCTTTAATGCTGCCTCCTTGAGAGTGAGGAGCTGACTTCCCTCTCAGTACCAACCCGGGAGAGCCCCAGTCCTGGGAGTGTTGGGTCACTCCACAGGGAGTGGCAGAGCTCCCTTCTCAGAGCAGATTGAGAGAGACATCCAGGTTGAGGACTCTCGTGGGTCATGCCTCCAGGGACTCACGGAGCTCCCTTCTCAGAGCAGCCTCAGCGTGTGGATTCTTGGCTTAGGGACTTTCGTGAGTCTTGTCTCTAGGGATGCCCGGGGTTCCCTTCTCCTCAGCAGCCTGAGAGAGACACTTGGTGTGGGGACCCTTGTGGGCCACATCTCTAGGGGTGCCTGGGGCTCCCTTCAACTCAGAGTGGCCTGAGGGAGACGCCTGGTGCGGGGACCATTTTGGGTCACATTCTAGGGACACTGGGGGGCTCCCTCACCCTTACAGCAGCCTGAGGGAGATGCCAGGCCTGAGGAGCCTCGGGGGTCATGTCTCTAATTAGGCTGGGGGTTCCCTTCTCCTCTGAGCGGCCTGGGGCAGACGCTAGGGTTGCTGTGCGCCAGGGTTGCTGTGAGTGGCCGAAGGGGGCATGGCCAACCAGGGGTGGGGCCTCAGCGCCATCTTTAAGGCCGCCTCCTTGAGAGTGAGGAGCTGGCTCCTCCCTCAGGACTAATCCAGGAGAGCCCCAGTCCTCGGAGTGTTGGGTCACTCCACAGGGAGGGGCAGAGCTCCCTTCTCAGAGCAGATTGAGAGAGACACCCAGGTTGCGGACTCTCATGGGTCATGCCTCCAGGGACTCACGGAACTCTCTTCTCCTCAGAGCAGTCTCAGTGGACTCTTGGCTTAGGGACTTTTGTGAGTCGTGTCTCTAGGGATGCCTGGGGTTCCATTCTCCTCAGAGCAGCCTGAGGGAGACGCCTGGTTTGGGGACCCTCTTGGGTCACATTCTAGGGACACTGCAGGGCAGCCTCATCCTTACTGCAGCCTGAGGGATATGCCAGGCCTGGGGAGCCTCCTGGGTCACGTCTCTAAGTAGCCCCGGGTTCCCTTCTCAGAGCTGCCTGGGGGGGTTGCCAGGGTTGCTGTGCTTGGCCAAAGGGGGCGTGGTCAATAAGGGGTGGGGCCTCGCCGCCATCTTTAATGCCGCCTTTTTGAAAGTGAGGAGCCTGCTTCCCCCTCAGGACCAACCCGGGAGAGCCCCATTCCTGGGAGTGTTGGGTCACTCCACTTGGAGGGGCAGAGCTCCCTTCTCAGAGCAGATTGAGAGAGACCCAGGTTGGGGACTCTGGTGGGTCATGCCTCCAGGGGCTCACGGAGCTCACTTCTCCTCAGAGCAGCCTCAGCGCAGACTCTTGGCTTAGGGACTTTTGTGAGTCATGTCTTAGGAATGCCTGGAGTTCCCTTCTCCTAACATTGGCCTGAGGGAGACGCCAGATGTGGGGAGCCTTGTGGGTCGCAACTCTATGTAGGCCCTGGCTTTTCTTCTCCTTAGAGTGGCCTGAGGGAGATGCCTGTTGTGTGGACCCTCGTGGTTTATGTCTCTTTGGATGCCTGGGGTTCCCTTCTCCTCTGAGTAGCCTGGGGAAGATGGCTGGCTTGGGGACCCTCATGGGTTATATTTTTAGAGAAGTCTGGGGTTTTCTGCTCAGAGCAGCCTGAGGAGATGCGTAGCATGGGGACCCTCATGGGTCATGTCTCTAGGGACACCTGTGATTCCCTTTCCCTCAGAGCAGCCTCAGAGATGGCTCAGAAGCTTCTGGCAGCTCTGGTAGCTGGTGAGGGGATGGTGGGAAGCATGAGGAGCAAACCCTGTCCTGGACCTGAGAGCTGAGGGCAGCCTTGGCTGTCAGCCCCACTCTGTCCTTCACAACTTCATCCTGGCTCCCTGTGCAGCAGTGACCCTTCCTTAGGCTGTGACCCTCATCATCTTAACATAGTGACCCAGGGTGATTTCTAGGGAACCTGGCAGGGAGGAAGGAGGAATGTGTAGGGAGGGAGGAATGTACAGCTTAAGGGAAGGGGGACCCCAGTCCACTTCCTTGTTTTCCTTAGTGTTTAAATGGTTTGCTTTTTCTTGCAGTGTTAAAATAGTAGAAAAAAATTGAAAAGTATGTATGTTAACAGCCCACTATGTTATTTTAAAATTTTTTTTTAATTTTTATTTTTGGGTACTGGGGATTGAACTCAGTACTTATCTTTTTTTTTTTTTTTTTTGTTGTTGTTGCATGTGACCACTGAGCCATATCTCCAGCCCTATTTTGTATTATAGAGACAGGGTTTTACTGAGGTGCTTCATGCCTTGCTTTTGCTGAGGCTGGTTTTGAAGTTGAGATCCTTCTGCCTCAGCCTTTTGAGCCTCTTGAATTTAAACATATTACTTCTAACAAAGCCAGAATTTATTAAAAATACATCTCATGTTTTTTGTGGAACCGAACTCATGAACCACATTTTTCTTTTTCTTTAATCTCTGCTTAGTTTTTTTTTTTCAATTTTTTTTTAGTTGTAGAAGGGCACAATACATTTATTTTATTTATTTATTTTTATGTGGTGGTGAGGATCAAAACCAGTGCCTCACACATGCTAGGCAAGCGCTCTACCACTGAGCTACCACAGCCACACGTTTTTCTTTTGGTGGAGAGTTTAATTAGCAAGAAGCCACCCCTCCAGGACCCTCTTGCTAAGGCCTTCCCCTCCAGACCCTGCCTCTCCTCTATACCCCACCTATATTCTATGGCCCTGCTTGTCCTCCTGAACCACCCTTCCCCCTCTTTCCTACCCTGCCTCTCCTCTAGGTCCTACTCATGTTCCAGGGCCTGTCCCTTCCTCAGGTCCCACCCCTCTGTGAAGCCCTGCCCCCATGTGACTCATTCTCTCTCTCCTTCAGACCCTGTCTCTTCTCCAGATCTTTCCCTTCTTCCTGTCCTGCCCCTCCTGCAGACCTAACCCCTCCTCATTAAACATTTTTTTGTTGTTGCACATGGACACAATGCCTTTATTTTGTTTATTTATTTTTATGTGGTGCTTAGGTTTGAACCCAGTGCCTCACACATGCTAGGCAAGTGCTCTACCACTGAGCCATAACCCCAGCCCAGCCCTCCTCCTCTTTAAGACCCTGACTCTTCTCCAGACCCCACTTATTTTCCAGGCCCCCCCCTCCTCCTGACCTTCCGTCCCCCTCCTCTAGACTCTGCCCCTGCTAGTCTAGGATGAGCAGCTCCCTGGCTGCTGTGCTAATTGGCATTATATTTGTAATGGTGCACAAATAACATCTGTTGTATAAACACTGACATCCTGCATTGGATGAATTATCTTGACTAGTATCAAAATTTGACATACCATAAAATAAATTTAGAAAAGTCACCTTTCTGTCTCTTTTATTCTCTATAGATCATGAACATTTGAAATAAAATCAGAATTTGTTAAAGGGCAGATGACAGCCAGCCTTGAGCCCTGATGATCCCAGGATCCCATCCAGTGGGAGAACTCTAAGTATCAGTCCAAGCTTTTGTATGCTAATTGATTTATTTTTCTCATTTTAGAGTTATTTTGCTATGTAATTCCCCATGGCCTTTGGTTCTGTGTAATAGGTTTTTGCTATTCAATTTTTAATTAATATTCTTTCAATTTTCTACAGGATTTTTAAAGTATTTTTTTAGTTGTCAGTGGATCTTTTTATTTTATTTATTTATTTTGTTTATTTATATGTGGTAGTGAGGATTGAACCCAGGGCCTAACACATGCCAGGCAAATGCTCTGCCTTTGCGCCACAACTCTAGCCCTGTATAGGATTTTTAATTCTGTGAACTTCTATTTTTTATTCATTTTCTATTTGATTACACCAATAAGGAATATTTTAATAATTTCTTTTAGCTTACTTTGTTTTTGATTGAGAGAATTGTCTTGTTTGGAAAGGCTCATAATCAAATGATTTTAATTAATTTCCATTTATTAAGACATGTTTGAGGGGCTGGGGATGTGGCTCAAGCGGTAGCGCGCTCACCTGGCATACGTGTGGCCCGGGTTCGATCCTCAGCACCACATACAAACAAAGATGTTTGGTCCGCCGAGAACTAAAATAAATAAATAAATAAAAATATTAAAAAAAAAAAAAAAAGACATGTTTGAGACTGGGTGTGCTGCTCAGTGGCAGAGCACTTGCCTGGCATGTGAGAGGCCATGGAGTCCATCCCAGCAACACACACACAGAAGATGTCTTTGACAGGACTCAAGCATGAGAGATAGTTTCAAAAGATCATGTATTGGGGCTGGGATTGTGACTCAGCAGTAGAGCACTCTACTAGCACGTGCGAGGCCATGGGTTTGATCCTCGGCAACACATAAAAATAAGTAAATAAAACAAAGGTATTGTGTTGAACTACAACTAAAAATAAAGAAAAAATTTTTAAAAAAGATCATGTATTTACACATATACACATATACCAAAGTGCCTCTTCCAATTATTCTAAGAAAATTTCAAATCAGTTTTAAAAGAGAAGAGGGATGATGATATTTTTAATGTTAACTATTGATATTTCATGATATTTAAAACCACTATAGATGAAATCTCCTGAGATGCAAATCATTACAAAATGTAAGAGACAAGTCAGTAGCTGCTTTTTTGTGATTCAGATACATTTACTAAAAATAAGCTTTTTTAAAAACAGATATTTTCTTCTTTTCAAATTTAGAAAGCATTTCCATATGTCCTATTAAAGTTCTATATTCATCAGAAAGTTCTCTTATTCCTTGCATACAAAGGGATGGGCCTTCTAATGAGCATGATACTTTATGTTGTCAGAAATTCTTGTGGGAGAACTCTTTAAGTGTTTTGCCTCTGTTCAAAATATTATTTAAAAATGTATCAATTTGCTTTTGATTTCAGAAATTTGTCTTTTTTTTGAAATTATGTATTTATTAGTATTTAGGGGTATTTCATGTAGGAAATGCCATGATTACATTGTATCCTAATGTTGGTGCCCCTATGTGCTTATAAGGTGGCTTTCAGAATGCAGTTGAGTATCTCTCTCATATTTGTTGGATTCATTAGAAAAGTACATGCACTTTTGATCATATTTAAATGGTTTCATTTGAATTATTAGAAGCAGAAATCAGACATGTTAGTGTTGTGAGCTGAACAAAGTGCAGGTTTACTTTAATCATTTTGAGGAGGTTGACATAATGGTTTCTGCCTTGTTCTGTACCTGCCATAGTTGTCAGATGTCTCACCTGGAGAATTTTTTTTGGCACTGGGGATTAAACCCAGGGCCTTGCTTGTGCTATGCAAGCCCTGAACTACCTATGTCCCCAGTCTTTGTTACAATTTCATTTTGAGACAGGGTCTAGCTGAATTGCTAATGTCAGCCTCAAATTTGTGATCCTTCTGCTTTATCCTCCCAAATAGCTGAGATGACAGGCATGAGTCAAAGTGTCTGGCTTGTCCTGGAGGATTTTGATGTCAGTATCATATGTTTCCAATGTGTTAATAATTTCTAAGCTAGATTATGTTCATTTTTCTTATCAACAGTCAATCAAGCCTTTTTGTTGTTTTTTGATGGTATGCTTAATGTGAACATGGTTTATGACGTGACACCACTGTTTATGGTGATCTAGCTATGCAATACATTGTAAGGAGAGTATTTTGATTCTGAGAGTCTCAAGTGTTTTAGGTCCAACATGTTTCCTTTAGAGGAGTGATTATTCATTTTCTATTTGATTACAAAAAATAAGACACAAATTCTATGTTTTTTGTGGTTCCGGGGGTTGGTCCTAGGGACTCCTGCATACTAGGAAATCTTTCTACATCCCCAGCTCCATAGATCCTTTAGTTGTCATTAGCTTCATGATGAGCTAGTGACAATAAAATTACTTAGAAGTTCAACTAGATTTAGACTCATACAAGAGTGTGGACATCCATAGCTCCTTGTGATTTCTAAAAGGTAGAGTGTTTTCTCACAACACAGCAGCATGTAATATAATTTCTGGACCAAGCTGACACCTCTGCTTCTCTTGGCTCACCACTTCCTGCAGAGTTCTTGGAGGAGATGACTATTTCTTTGACTATTTGTCCCAGTCACAAACATTTGATTATATTGCTGCTAAAAAGGTATGCATAGAAATAAAATAGAGACAAGGATTCTTTGGGATAAATGATTCAGTCACAGTGAGTCAATTTCCATTAGGACTTTTTTTTTTTTTATATAAAGTCACTCTTTCAGGAAAGTTAAACCAGGAGTTGAAATAGAATCTCTAAAATGTCATTTTTTTCTCCTTTAGTGATAAAGTTTTAAGAAGGCAAACCTAGAACCTAGTGAAAGCATAAAAATATAAGGAGTTGGGGCTGGGGATGTGGCTCAAGCGGTAGCGCACTCGCCTGGCATGCGTGCGGCCCAGGTTCGATCCTCAGCACCACATACAAACAAAGATGTTGTGTCCGCCGAAAACTAAAAAATAAAGATTAAAAATTAAAAAAAAAATATAAGAAGTTTACTTATGTTATTACTTCAACATGAAATATGTAAAAGAAGCACATACTTTGAATTTTATATTAGTTTGAACTATTTGATTTTTGTGTTATGAATGTTCATAATAAAATACAGAACTAGCTAAGAGTGTCAGTTACCAGTAATTAACTGTATGAATAATTAAACAAGTAAGTGTTTGAGAAAATATAACCATGTCCTAAGGTTTTACTTTAGAGTAGTTTAATGGTTTTTTTTTTTTTTTTTTTTTTGGTGTGGAAGTACTGGGGATTGAATCCAGGGGCGCTTAATCATTGAGCCACATCCCCAGCCCTTTTTTATATTTTATTTAGAGGCAGGGTCTCACAGAGTTACTTAAGGCCTCACTAAGTTGCTGAGGCTGGCTTTGAACTCGAAATCCTCCTGCCTCAGCCTCCCAAGATGCTGAGATTACAGGCATGTGCCACCATGCCAGGCTTAGTTTTATCTTTATACAGAAATTGAAAAGAAAGTGCAGAGATTTCCCAGGTAGCCTCAACCTGGTTTCTTCTCTTGTTATGACTTAGGTGAGCTGTCTCTAAAGTGTTAACATCTTAGACCATTTGTCATGAAGAAAAAATAATGGTATGTTAACATTAACTGAGGTCACATATCCTTTGGATTCTCAGTTCTGTGTCTTCCTGTTCTAGGATCCCATCTAGGAGCCAACATGACATCCAGTCATCATGTCTCCATAGACTTCTCTTGGGGTGACAGTTTCTATGAACTTCCTTGTTCTGATGACCTTGAGAGCATTGAGGATGACTTGTCAGGTATTTTTATAATTTTTTTTGAATCTTCCTTTTTTTCATATTTAAACTGGGGTTTGTGGGTCTGGGGGAGGCAGGTCACAGAGGTGAAGAGCTGCTCTGTCATCTCTTGTCCTTATTGTCCTATTAGTACTGACTGTGCTCACCTGGCTGAGGCAGTGTCTTTCAGGTTTCCTTGTGTTTCTCATATTTAGCCTGGGGCTATTGGACTGGGGAAGCTGGTCACTGACATGAAAAGCAGCTCTATCATCTCATGCCCTCAAGGTGAAATGGTAGTATTGATTGTGCTCACCTGCTTGAGGAAGGGCCTTTCAGGTTTCTTACTGTGAAGTTACTCTTTTTTTGCATGTCCACATTGTCTGTTCTTCAGGAGGAAGTCGTAATGCAGAGCCCACGCTTAGGGATCAGAGAGTTAGCTCTACCTCCTTGATGACTGTGTCTCTCTCAATTCTATAGAATTCTTCTGCACAAGAGGTTTCTACTCAACCTCATTTGTTTGTGTATTCAGTCATTTATATATATATATCAGTCATCTGGAGAATTTGCTTAAGCTGATTTTTGTCCCCCCCCCCCCCCCCCCTTTTTAAAAAATACTTTCCTGCTCAATTCATCCCTACTTTAACCATTGGGAATTCTTTCCATTCTCTCCTGTTGTCCTTTAACATATTTTCTGGTTTTGTCCCAAAGTTTTTTCTTTCTGATATTTAAATTACCCTGACTTATATATTTACTGTCTTACTTTTAGTATCAGCCATTTCTTCAAAGAGTCATGGCTCCTTTGATTGGAGAGTGATATTAAAATCTTTCATCTGGCAGGGGCTGGGGTTGTGACTCAGTGGCAGTGTACTCATCTGGCATGTGTGAGGCACTGGGTTCAATCCTCAGCACCACATAAAAATAAACAAATAAAATAAAGGTCTTTAAACAGTGTATAAAAAATATTTCATCTTGCATCTTGATCCACACAACTGACAATGCAAAGAAGTTTATGTGTATTCTAATCTTTTCATACCCCCTAGTTATAACTATGTTTATGTGGAACCATCTGTGAATGTATTAAGCAAAATGTGAGTTTATACTGATCTGCAATCAGTGGATTCTGACCCATTATGACATAGAGCCCTCTGCCTTCACCCCTTGTTTATCATAACTTCTCACCCCATCAGTGGGAAATCTAGCTCCCAGTTTGTGCCATATAATTAATTCATTGTTCCATTATGAGCAATGAATTCATTATTGCTCCAGATTATGGGCTGTGACATAATAAGAAATACACATTCAGCCTCTGCACCCAGTTCCTGGTGCAGCACTCCTAAAATCTTCATATTTGCTGAGTGACAGAGGTGTTTGGAGCATTTTTTTGTCCTAATATTGATTCTTTTACCTTGGTTATTTGCACAGAGCTCCTAAATCCTGCAGAATCTCCTGGGGGCCTAGGAGGGGCTTGTGCTTTAATAAGGACTTTTGGTGGGCTCTAGGGAAGCTTCAGGATGGAGGATGGTCATGAGAAAAACCACAGGAAGGGTGGTGCACCCCAACTCCATGTAGATGGAGACTCCTGTGCTGGGAGGCACCTGGGCCTCATCCTGCACAAGTCTTCCTCTGTAATTTTGTCTTTTCTAGAATGTCATAAAAGGTAAACCATACAGCATGTAGCTTCTTCAGCCTGGCTTATTTCACTTAGTGTACCAGGTAGAATTTATCTATTTCTCTGTGTAGGGTGGTAGTTCATTCCTTTATATTCTGTGTTGGTTATGCATTCAGGTATGGGAGAACATTTTTTTTTGAATTTTAATTTTCATTTTTTAGTTTTCGGCGGACACAACATCTTTGTTTGTATATGGTGCTGAGGATCGAACCTGGGCTGCATGTATGCCAAGTGAGCACGCTACCACTTGAGCCACATCCCCAGCCCTGGGAGGACATTCTTATTTATGATCTGATCAGCATCATAGAGCTGCTATTCATAATTACATGCTAGTTTTGTTTTGACATAGTTTTTCAAAGAATTTCTCTAAAAGAAGATGATTTATAGGGACACTACTGGGTTATAGATTGGGCTTTTTTGCTTTGGGAAGAACTGGCACATCATCTTCCAAAATGGCCATGCCACATATTCTCCTAGTAATGCCTGAGACTGCTGGTATCTCACATCCTGCAGCTGTTGGTGCACTGCTGTTTCTTTAGTTCAGTAGTTCTAAAAGATGTGCCATACTACCTCACTATTGTTTTAATTTATGATTCCCTGATGATATGGGATGCTAAGCATCATTTTGTATAACTATGTGCCATCTTTTACAGAGTAGGAAAAAAGTGTGTGTGTGTGTGTGTGTGTGTGTGTGTATGTGTGTGTGCATGTGTGCATGTATGAGTGTGTGTTTGTGTGGTGCTGGGGATTGTACCACAGGCCTCACATAAACTAGGCAAGTGCTCTACCACTGAGCTAATCCCATCCTTTAAAAAATTTCCTAGGCTGGGCTCAAGTTTGCAATCTTCCTGCCTCAACCTTTTCAGTAATTGGGGTTGTTGGCATGCAACAGTGCACTTCATAAAAAATTGAACTTTATAAAGTCCATGTTATTGGTATTTTTTTTCAGTCAGTTGGTATTTGGTATTGTGAGTTAAATCTCATCAGCAAGGACTGGCTATGTAGCTCAGTATTAGAAAGTTTGTACAGAAAGTGTGAGGCCCTACATTCAAACACCCCAGAAACAAATATACACTACCATTACTAAATCTAAGATTACATAGATTTTCTTATTTCTTTCCAGATTTTTTTTAGTTTTATCACATTTTAGTTGTGGACTATTATGAGTTAATTTTTGTAGGAGTTTCTGTTTGTGTCTACATTCATTTCACTTAATAAGGTTTGAATAATTTGTTCAATCACCATTTCTTAAAAAACAAGGATACTGGGTTTCATTTTAGTTTGAATTTCCAAAATCATGGCCTTGAGTAATCTAGATACAGTACTGAATTTCATCCATTTCTCAGGAATGTCATGGGGTGCCCATACACCACTGAATTGAAGCATTCTGTGCTGGGTCCTAATGACCACCAGAGGGTATGTGCCACCTTCCTGGATATGGCAGTGTCATAATCCTGTTACGGTGGAGTGATAATGCTAACATGTTGTCTGTGTGCAGCCTCTAATGCTAATGTATTATCCATAGTAGCCTTTGATGCTATTGTGACCATATGTGGCCTCTAATACAAATATAGTGTCCATAGAGTAGCCTTGAACACTAATATAACAGCTTCCATATTAATATAATGTCCACATCATGGCCTCTAATACTAAAATAATATTCACAAAATGACATAAAAAACTAATATAATAGCTGCCCTGTGGTCTCTAATCCAAATATAATATACATACTATAACATCTAAAGCAAAATAGTATCTCCCTGTGATCTTTAATACTAATATGAAATCCATAGTGTAGCACCTAAGGCTAATATAATAGCTGCCCTGTGTCCTTTCATGTTTTTATGGTATCCATAGCTATTATGGTTTAGATATGAGTTATCCTTTAAAAAACTAATGTGAGTCAATTAGATAAAATTTAAATGTGTAATGACTAGATCCTGAGAGCATTAACCTACATCAGTGCACCAACTTAATGAAAGCATTAACCTAATTATCCACTGATAGGGATTAACTGGGTGGTAACTGTAGGGTGTAACTGGACAAGGTGGGTAAATGGTGGCATTCCTTTGAGGTTAATATTTTGTCCCTGGGGAGAAGAGCGCTCTCTCTCTCTCTCTCTCTCTCTCTCTCTCTCTCTCTCTCTCTCTCTCTCTCCCCCCCCTCCCCCCTCCCCCCCTCTCCCTCCCTCCCTCCCTCTCCTTGTTTGCCAGCTTTTCTTCGCTACAGTTTTGGCAATGATGTTCTGCTTCAATTTGGACCAAGAGCTCAGTGGTAGAGTGCTTGCCTAGCATGTGTGAGGCACTGGGCTCAATTCTCAGCACTGCATATAAATAAATAAAAGTCCATTGATTACTAAAAAAAAAAAATCTTTTAAATGAGCAATTGAGTTGTGTGTCTTTGGAGTGAGACCTCTGAAACCATGAGCAGCAAATAAGCTTTTCCTTTTTAAAATTTTTCTTCTCAGATCTTTTGGTCACAGTGGTGAAAAAGCTGACTAAATCAGTGAGTGGGTTTTTGCTATGAATAACCTATACGATTCAGTAGTCTTTGGAGATTTTTTTGGGGGGAGGAAGTTTGAAATATTTAGAGATAAAGCTGGGAAAGGTTTAGTATGTTGCAGGTGGAGCTTAATGAGGGATTCTGGTGGGTTCTCAGAAGTTTAAAATGCCAATAGGATTGTAAAAAACAAAGAATGGAGTTGTAAGGTTTCAGAGGAAGAGGACTGTGTTGAAATACGACTAGAGGGCATTCATATTACACCCTTCTAGGAAGTTGTCTACATTTTGCCTGTGTCCTGAGACATTCTATGAGGTTGAATTAAAAGGTGATGAACTAATTAATCTGGCAAAGGAAATTTCAAGGCAACACAGCATTCAGGTAGTGAGATGGATATTGCTGGTGACCTTTAGTCAAATTTACTGTGGATCAGATCAGAAAGCAGAGCAGAAAGATTTTAAAAATTTTCAGTTTGCCCAGAAAAATGTAAAACTGGAGTGAAGGAAGTTGTTATTGTTCAGGACATTACCACCACTGCAGAGATGCTAAATTACTTTACCCAGAGACAATATAAAAGATGGCTTGTGTGCATCTTAGGAATTGAAAAGATCTCACCTATCTCTGGCTCAAGGTTATAAAAGTAAAAATTCTTTGAGACCATTTGTGCACCTGCTTGAACAAGGGGGTTGGGAAGTTGTTTCACCATGCCAGGCACTCAGAGGATACTTCAGCCATAGTCATAGAAATCTTGCCTATTGGTTGAGATGGTAAAAGAACTTGGCATCAACCACATGGTGCTTTTTCTATTATCTTCTTTTTTTTTTTTTTTTTTTGATTGGGGGACATTGGAGTTAGGGAGTTATGGAGGCTTTCACTGAGATTTCAAAGGAAAACTGGGAGGCCAGGAAAATGGTTAGTTGCTGTGGGCAGCCTTTGAGAGTGTGATGTATGAAGTGAGAAGGCAGCTGGAACTGTAGTGGAGACCCCAAGATTAAAGATTGCGGCTCAGAGACACCAGGGCCTCCATGGCATAGATTCATAGCAGTTATGCTATTTGTTCACCCATTGAAGCACATCCTGATTGCTGAAGGTATTGGGGCATTGTGAATAGAACTACTATATGTAATTGCATGCTGTTATCTAGATATACATTTTTGAGGAAGTTGTCTATATTTTTAGGATTGTGTGGTGACACCATGTCTAACTTTAGGGAAAATGCCCAGTTTTTTGATAGTGTTGAACTGTTGTGTGCTCTTCCAGCAATGCACAAGAGTGCCTGTGGCTGCTCATCATCCTCGTGGTTGATACTACACTTAGTAAAGACCTTAGCAGCTCAGTAGTTGTGCAGTGCACCTTGGGGTCTTAGTTTGTGCTTTCCTCATGACAGGTGATACTAAGAATCATTTCTATGCTTCTTTGCCATGTCGTATATTTCTTGTGAGTTGTCTGTTCATGTCTTTACCCATTATGTTTTCTTATTGTTGAATGTCTCAGTATATTTTTTACACAAGTTTGTTTTAGACATATATCTTCCAAAGATTCCCCCAGTGTTTGACTTGTCTTTTCATTTCCTTTATATGATTTTTTTTTTACAGAGAAATTTACTATAGTCCACATCAGGTTTTCTTTCATGGATTTCTTGTTGTTATTGTTTGTTTGCTTGGTAGCTGGGATTGAACCCAGAGCTTAACCACTGAGCCACGTCCCCATCTTTTATGGATTTTTTTTTGCGGGGGCTACATATAAAACCTTATCATGAAACATGTGGTCATGCATATCTTCTGGAGTTTTAGTGTTTCACATTTTAAATTCAAGTCTAGGGAGTATTTTGATAGATTCTGGCATCCAGATATGTGGCTTCTTGAAGTGTATTCTTTTGCAGTCAGTGCTGTCTAGTCTAGGTTTATAAATAGCTTGTTGGGAATTTCCGGAATGCACTGAATCTTCAGATCAGATTTGAGATAATTTCATCTTAATTATATTGAGACCTGAGCAAAGACTATCTCTGCATTTATTTATATTTCATTTGATTTCTTTATAAACATTTCAAGATTTTCTGAAAGTATGGTTGTACTTTAAGATTTACGTGTAAGTACTTCAAATTTGGGGTCTCTATTTTAAATATTAATGCTTTAAAATTTTTCTTATTCCAGTTTATAAATTTCACTGTTTCCCCTACATGATGGCTGAATTATAGGAAATCAGTGAAATTTTGTGTATGGGTCATGTACTTTGCTACTTGCTATCTCCATCCATTCTGATCAAGACATAGGATGGTAGGCTCTATTTCTTTTCGATTTCCAAAATCATGACCTGGAATAGTCAGAACTATGAATTTAAGAGCTTCATTGTGCCTAGCACAAGGGGGTGCAGCTCTGAACAGTGAACACCCAGCATCCTGCACTGCCCACAGTGGTCAGCAGGGGGCACTCAGAACAACTTTCTCTGATCAACTGCTTTTGGGGGCTGTGTTCTGTGCCCTAATCCAACTTCCTTCTTCTGGGGATCCACCTGAGAGATGCCACATCTAGGGACTCCTAGAGGCTCTATCTAAGGTGTAGACCAGAGGTTTTTTTTTCCATTTTTTTTTTAAATCCTGGGGAGACACCTGGAAAGATACCATGGACTGGGGATGCCTGGTGGATATGTCTATGATGATGACCAGAGCTTCCTTCTCCTTGGCACCTACCCATGGAGGCTCCACTGTGGATTCAGGATGACTGAGGTCCATGTGAGGAAAACATGAGGAAGAAGCTTCCTGTGCACTGCCTGGTGGTCTGAGAAGTAAGTTCTGCCATGTTCTTTAATTTCTCAGGTAATATTTTAGGAGAACTTATTTTATAACAGTATTTCTTACTGAGGCTTTGGCTGCTCATTATCATGGTATGTCAATGTATTTTGTGTGGCTTGAGTGTCTGAGGACACAAATGCCCCCTCAAGATGGTGCAGGGAGGACCCAGTGCCTGGAGTCTCACTGGGGCCTGAGGGTAAGGGCTCATGAAAATGCAGCAAGAAGCTCTCAGGAGCCTCTAGGATGAGAGATGCAAAGATTATGATGGATTGTACTACCTGAATCCTGGGTAACTGCAGAATCCTCATTGCAGTTACCAGAGCCTTCTACAGTGAGGGCAACATAGGTCAAATGACAGACTGTGCTACCCATTATTCTTGGGGACCTGCAACTTGCAGAGACCTCTGCAGAGAAGGCTGTACTGACAAAAAATCAAACTATGCTGCCAATTACTTTTGGGTGCCTGCTCTGCCCAGGAGCCTCTGGGGGTGAGAATTGTAAGGGCAGAATACCAGACTTCAATGCTCAGAATCTCTGGGGATGCCTGCATACCCTGTAACCCTGTAAGTCCCAGAGGATTTGGTGGTGATGGTTTTGTTGATAGAGCTCACTTCCTAGAATCTCCAGGGTCCCAGGGAAAGAATGGGGTCTTCATCTCCTGTGATCCTCACCAGGAATGTGCAGGCAAACCCTAGACTGCATTATCCAGAACCCTCAGGGACTGCAGCTCCCAGAATCCTCTGTGGTGAGTGGGCAAACTATTGAACTGCATTAGTCACAATCCTAAGGGGGAATTTGAGTTTCAGAATTTTCTGCAGTGAGTAGGAAAAACACAGGACTATATTATCCACAAATCTCGGTATCAGCAGCTCTCAGGATCCTCTGTTGTGAGGACTGTTGGACTGAGAGCTTAACTACAGTATCCAGAGTCCTTGGTGAGGTGTGTTTCCCAGGTGAGTATGCAGCCTGCAACTCCCAGAGGCCTCCCAAGTGAGAGTTGTGCATTATACAGGTCAGACTATACTACCTACAATTCCTGGGGACACACTGGTGAATGTGCTGCCTGCAATTCCAGGAGGCTTCCACAGTGAGGTCTTCAGTACCAAGTGAAGCATGTGGCCTTCAGTTCTCATGGCCCTTGCAGTAAGGGCATGTAGGCAAAACACTGGACTACCTTCTCCAGAATCCTCAGGGGGGAATCACAGTTCCAGGATCTGCAATAGTGAGGGCTACAGGGTAGGGAGCTGAACTACACTACCTAGAATTCTTGGAGGTGCCCGTGTCCATGTGGCCTGGAACTCTCAGAGGCTTCCACACTGAGGGCTATGGAGGCAGAAGACAGGACAATGCTACCCAGAATCCCTGGGGGCCTACAGCTCCCAGACACCTACCTTTTGAGTACTGCTGGGGCAAGCTTTGTATTGCACTACACAGACTCCCAGGGGTGTCTAGGCAGGCTTGTGCTACACAGATCCCAGAGCTTTGATGGTGAAGTCCACTTAGGTAGGATGGACTGCACAACCCAGAATAATCAATGGCCTACAGCTCTCAGAGACCTCTGCAGTCAGGGCTGACTGAGTAGAACTGACTACAATACTCAGAATTCCTGGATGCTCCAAGCTCTAAGTAGTCACTGTACAGTTGAACATAGCACCAGGCTATAATACCCATGATCCTTGGGGGCTTGCAGCTCCCAGAATCCACTGTAGTGATGCTGCATGGGCAGAACATCAGACTACACTGTCCAGAATCCCTAGGGATGCCTGAATGACTTTGTAGCCTGCAATTTCTAGAGACCTCTGCAGTGGGGGCTGCATTGTAGAAGACTGGATTACACTTCCCAGAATCCTGGGTGGGGGTATGAGGTTGAATGTGCTACTTGAAGCCCCCATAGACTTCTGGAGTGAGGGCTGAGTGGGCAGAATTCCAGGCTACACTGTTCAGAATCACTAGGGGTGCCTGAGTAGCCTGCAGCTCACAGAGACATCTGCAGCTGGGATGCAATGTGGAATTCAAGACTGCACTACCCAGAATCCTGGTGGTATGAGGGTGAATGTGCTACTTGCAACCTCTAGTCTCCTGGGGTGAGGGCTGCATGGGTAGAACACCAGAGTCCACTGCCAGGGTTCTCCAGGGTGTCTGGGCCAGCACATGACACACAGCTTCCATGGTCCTGAAGGGCAAAGACTGTGTGAGCAGAGCACCAGCTACACTGTCCAGAAACCCTGAGAACCCTGAATCTGTGTGGCCTGCAGCTCCCAGAGGCATCCATGGTGAGAGCTGGACAGGCAGGACAGACTGAATGATCTAGAATGCTGTCATAGGCTACTGGGAATTTGGTCTGAGCTCAGGTTCTTCTACCCTCCTACAGTGATCACCCTGGGCTGGGAATTAACAGATTTTCTTAAAACCCTTGATTCTGAATTGGAGCAGTCCCTGGCTAAGTCACTCTGTCTCAAAGACTACACGTCCCAGAAGCCTCTGAGGTGGTCTGTTTCTGGCCTCTGCCCTTGGGCTGAGGGTCTAGACTCCCTGTAGCTGCCTCCCTCTGTGCCTCTGCCTGCCTGTCTCAGGCTGCTGCAGCACTTGGCCTGGCGGAGTGCAGCAAGGGGGTCTCCTGGACTCCATTTCTCCTCTTCTGAGATTCCACTCCTCAGGTGCCACAGGCAGACCTAGTTAGAGCAATGGGAACATATTTTATTAATTAACTGCTGAGGGTGGAAAAAGGTGCTGACATTCACCAGGAAGCCAGGAGAGGCCCGGCCTCTGAGCTGGGAGGAGCTCCTGCACAGCGCATGGCCAAAGGGGCGTGGTCAATAAGGGGCAGGGCCTTGCCGCCATCTTTAATGCTGCTTCTTTGAGAGTGAGGAGCTGGCTTTCTCCTCAGGACCAACCTGGGAGAGCCTCATTCCTGGGAGTGTTGGGTCACTCCACAGGGAGGGGCAGAGCTCCCTTCTCAGAGCAGATTGAGAGAGACATCCAGGTTGCGGACTCTCGTGGGTCATGCCTCCAGGGGCTCACGGAGCTCCCTTCTCAGAGCAGCCTCAGCGTTGATTCCTGGCTTAGGGACTTTTGTGAGTCATGTCTCTAGGGATGCCTGGGGTCCCTTCTCCTCAGCAGCCTGAGAGAGACACTTGGTGTGGGGACCCTCGTGGGCCACATCTCTAGGGGTGCCTGGGGCTCCCTTCAACTCAGAATGGCCTGAGGGAGACGCCTGGTGCGGGCACCCTCTTGGGTCATGTCTCTAGGGACGCCCAGGGTTCTGTTCTCCTCAGAGTAGCCTGAGGTAGATGCCTGGTGTGGGGACCATTTTGGGTCACATTCTAGGGACACTGGGGGGCTCCCTCACCCTTACAGCAGCCTGAGGGAGATGCCAGGCCTGAGGAGCCTCGGGGGTCATGTCTCTAATTAGGCTGGGGGTTCCCTTCTCCTCTGAGCGGCCTGGGGCAGACGCTAGGGTTGCTGTGCGCCAGGGTTGCTGTGAGTGGCCGAAGGGGGCATGGCCAACCAGGGGTGGGGCCTCAGCGCCATCTTTAAGGCCGCCTCCTTGAGAGTGAGGAGCTGGCTCCTCCCTCAGGACTAATCCAGGAGAGCCCCAGTCCTCGGAGTGTTGGGTCACTCCACAGGGAGGGGCAGAGCTCCCTTCTCAGAGCAGATTGAGAGAGACACCCAGGTTGCGGACTCTCATGGGTCATGCCTCCAGGGACTCACGGAACTCTCTTCTCCTCAGAGCAGTCTCAGTGGACTCTTGGCTTAGGGACTTTTGTGAGTCGTGTCTCTAGGGATGCCTGGGGTTCCATTCTCCTCAGAGCAGCCTGAGGGAGACGCCTGGTTTGGGGACCCTCTTGGGTCACATTCTAGGGACACTGCAGGGCAGCCTCATCCTTACTGCAGCCTGAGGGATATGCCAGGCCTGGGGAGCCTCCTGGGTCACGTCTCTAAGTAGCCCCGGGTTCCCTTCTCAGAGCTGCCTGGGGGGGTTGCCAGGGTTGCTGTGCTTGGCCAAAGGGGGCGTGGTCAATAAGGGGTGGGGCCTCGCCGCCATCTTTAATGCCGCCTTTTTGAAAGTGAGGAGCCTGCTTCCCCCTCAGGACCAACCCGGGAGAGCCCCATTCCTGGGAGTGTTGGGTCACTCCACTTGGAGGGGCAGAGCTCCCTTCTCAGAGCAGATTGAGAGAGACCCAGGTTGGGGACTCTGGTGGGTCATGCCTCCAGGGGCTCACGGAGCTCACTTCTCCTCAGAGCAGCCTCAGCGTGGACTCTTGGCTTAGGGACTTTTGTGAGTCATGTCTTAGGGATGCCTGGGGCTCCCTTCTCCTAACATTGGCCTGAGGGAGACGCCAGATGTGGGGAGCCTTGTGGGTCGCAACTCTATGTAGGCCCTGGCTTTTCTTCTCCTTAGAGTGGCCTGAGGGAGATGCCTGTTGTGTGGACCCTCGTGGTTTATGTCTCTTTGGATGCCTGGGGTTCCCTTCTCCTCTGAGTAGCCTGGGGAAGATGGCTGGCTTGGGGACCCTCATGGGTTATATTTTTAGAGAAGTCTGGGGTTTTCTGCTCAGAGCAGCCTGAGGAGATGCGTAGCATGGGGACCCTCATGGGTCATGTCTCTAGGGACACCTGTGATTCCCTTTCCCTCAGAGCAGCCTCAGAGATGGCTCAGAAGCTTCTGGCAGCTCTGGTAGCTGGTGAGGGGATGGTGGGAAGCATGAGGAGCAAACCCTGTCCTGGACCTGAGAGCTGAGGGCAGCCTTGGCTGTCAGCCCCACTCTGTCCTTCACAATTTCATCCTGGCTCCCTGTGCAGCAGTGACCCTTCCTTAGGCTGTGACCCTCATCATCTTAACATAGTGACCCAGGGTGGTTTCTAGGGAACCTGGCAGGGAGGAAGGAGGAATGTGTAGGGAGGGAGGAATGTACAGCCTAAGGGAAGGGGGACCCCAGTCCACTTCCTTGTTTTCCTTAGTGTTTAAATGGTTTGCTTTTTCTTGCAGTGTTAAAATAGTAGAAAAAAACTGAAAAGTACGTATGTTAACAGCCCACTATGTTATTTAAAAAAATTTTTTTTAATTTTTATTTTTGGGTACTGGGGATTGAACTCAGTACTTATCTTTTTGGTTGTTGTTGTTGCATGTGACCACTGAGCCATATCTCCAGCCCTATTTTGTATTATAGAGACAGGGTTTTACTGAGGTGCTTCATGCCTTGCTTTTGCTGAGGCTGGTTTTGAAGTTGAGATCCTTCTGCCTCAGCCTTTTGAGCCTCTTGAGTTTAAATATATTACTTCTAACAAAGCCAGAATTTATTAAAAATACATCTCATGTTTTTTGTGGAACCGAACTCATGAACCACATTTTTCTTTTTCTTTAATCTCTGCTTAGTTTTTTTTTTTTCAATTTTTTTTAGTTGTAGAAGGGCACAATACATTTATTTTATTTATTTATTTTTATGTGGTGGTGAGGATCAAAACTAGTGCCTCACACATGCTAGGCAAGCGCTCTACCACTGAGCTACAACAGCCACACGTTTTTCTTTTGGTGGAGAGTTTAATTAGCAAGAAGCCACCCCTCCAGGACCCTCTTGCTAAGGCCTTCCCTCCAGACCCTGCCTCTCCTCTATACCCCACCTATATTCTATGGCCCTGCTTGTCCTCCTGAACCACCCTTCCCCCTCTTTCCTACCCTGCCTCTCCTCTAGGTCCTACTCATGTTCCAGGGCCTGTCCCTTCCTCAGGTCCCACCCCTCTGTGAAGCCCTGCCCCCATGTGACTCATTCTCCCCCTCCTTCAGACCCTGTCTCTTCTCCAGATCTTTCCCTTCTTCCTGTCCTGCCCCTCCTGCATACCTAACCCCTCCTCTTTAAAAATTTTTTTGTTGTTGCACACGGACACAATGCCTTTGTTTTGTTTATTTATTTTTATGTGGTGCTTAGGTTTGAACCCAGTGCCTCACACATGCTAGGCAAGTGCTCTACCACTGAGCCATAACCCCAGCCCAGCCCTCCTCCTCTTTAAGACCCTGACTCTTCTCCAGACCCCACTTATTTTCCAGCCCCCCCTCCTCCTGACCTTCCGTCCCCCTCCTCTAGACTCTGCCCCTGCTAGTCTAGGATGAGCAGCTCCCTGGCTGCTGTGCTAATTGGCATTATATTTGTAATGGTGCACAAATAACATCTGTTGTATAAACACTGACATCCTGCATTGGATGAATTATCTTGACTAGTATCAAAATTTGACATACCATAAAATAAATTTAGAAAAGTCACATTTCTCTCTCTTTTATTCTCTATAGATCATGAACATTTGAAATAAAATCAGAATTTGTTAAAGGGCAGATGACAGCCAGCCTTGAGCCCTGATGATCCCAGGATTCCATCCAGTGGGAGAACTCTAAGTATCAGTCCAAGCTTTTGTATGCTAATTGATTTATTTTTCTCATTTTAGAGTTATTTTGCTATGTAATTCCCCATGGCCTTTGGTTCGGTGTAATAGGTTTTTGCTATTCGATTTTTAATTAATATTCTTTCAATTTTCTACAGAATTTTTAAAATATTTTTTTAGTTGTCAGTGCATCTTTTTATTTTATTTATTTATTTTGTTTATTTGTATGTGGTACTGAGGATTGAACCCAGGGCCTAACACATGCCAGGCAAATGCTCTGCCTTTGCGCCACAACTCTAGCCCTGTATAGGATTTTTAATTCTGTGAACTTCTATTTTTTATTCATTTTCTATTTGATTACACCAATAAGGAATATTTTAATAATTTCTTTTAGCTTAGTTTGTTTTTGATTGAGAGAATTGTTTTGTTTGAGAGAATTGTCTTGTTTGGAAAGGCTCATAATCAAATGATTTTAATTAATTTCCATTTATTAAGACATGTTTGAGACTGGGTGTGCAGCTCAGTGGCAGAGCACTTGCCTGGCATGTGAGAGGCCATGGAGTCCATCCCAGCAACACACACACAGAAGATGTCTTTGACAGGACTCAAGCATGAGAGATAGTTTCAAAAGATCATGTATTGGGGCTGGGATTGTGACTCAGCAGTAGAGCACTCGACTAGCACGTGCGAGGCCATGGGTTTGATCCTCGGCACCACATAAAAATAAGTAAATAAAACAAAGGTATTGTGTTGAACTACAACTAAAAATAAAGAAAAAAATTTAAAAAAAAGATCATGTATTTACACATATACACATATACCAAAGTGCCTCTTCCAATTATTCTAAGAAAATTTCAAATCAGTTTTAAAAGAGAAGAGGGATGATGATATATTTTTTTTTAAAGAGAGAGAGGAGAGAGAGAGAGAGAATTTTAATATTTATTTTTTAGTTATCGGCGGATATAAGATCTTTGTTTTGTATGTGGTGCTGAGGATCGAACCCGGGCCGCACGCATGCCAGGCAAGCACGCTACCGCTTGAGCCACATCCCCAGCCCCGGATGATGATATTTTTAATGTTAACTATTGATGTTTCATGATATTTAAAACCACTATAGATGAAATCTCCTGAGATGCA
This sequence comes from Marmota flaviventris, assembly GCF_047511675.1. Classification (NCBI taxonomy): domain Eukaryota; kingdom Metazoa; phylum Chordata; class Mammalia; order Rodentia; family Sciuridae; genus Marmota; species Marmota flaviventris. The sequence continues at coordinate 30,327 of NC_092517.1, read as the reverse complement.
AATCATTACAAAATGTAAGAGACAAGTCAGTAGCTGCTTTTTTGTAATTCAGATACATTTACTAAAAATAAGCTTTTTTAAAAACAGATATTTTCTTCTTTTCAAATTTAGAAAGCATTTCCATATGTCCTATTAAAGTTCTATATTCATCAGAAAGTTCTTATTCCTTGCATACAAAGGGATGGGCCTTCTAATGAGCATGATACTTTATGTTGTCAGAAATCTTGTGGGAGAACTCTTTAAGTGTTTTGCCTCTGTTCAAAATATCATTTAAAAATGTATCAATTTGCTTTTGATTTCAGAAATTTGTCTTTTTTTGAAATTATGTATTTATTAGTATTTAGGGGTATTTCATGTAGGAAATGCCATGATTACATTGTATCCTAATGTTGGTGCCCCTATATGCTTATAAGGTGGCTTTCAGAATGCAGTTGAGTATCTCTCTCATATTTGTTGGATTCATTAGAAAAGTACATGCACTTTTGATCATATTTAAATGGTTTCATTTGAATTATTAGAAGCAGAAATCAGACATGTTAGTGTTGTGAGCTGAACAAAGTGCAGGTTTACTTTAATCATTTTGAGGAGGTTGACATAATGGCTTCTGCCTTGTTCTGTACCTGCCATAGTTGTCAGATGTCTCACCTGGAGAATTTTTTTTTGGCACTGGGGATTAAACCCAGGGCCTTGCTTGTGCTATGCAAGCCCTGAACTACCTATGTCCCCAGTCTTTGTTACAATTTCATTTTGAGACAGGGTCTAGCTGAATTGCTAATGTCAGCCTCAAATTTGTGATCCTTTTGCTTTATCCTCCCAAATAGCTGAGATGACAGGCATGAGTCAAAGTGTCTGGCTTGTCCTGGAGGATTTTGATGTCAGTATCATATGTTTCCAATGTGTTAATAATTTCTAAGCTAGATTATGTTCATTTTTCTTATCAACAGTCAATAAAGCCTTTTGTTTTTTGATGGTATGCTTAATGTGAACATGGTTTATGATGTGACACCAATGTTTATGGTGATCTAGCTATGCAATACATTGTAAGGAGAGTATTTTGATTCTGAGAGTCTCAAGTGTTTTAGGTCCAACATGTTTCCTTAAGAGGAGTGATTATTCATTTTCTATTTGATTACAAAAATAAGACACAAATTCTCTTTTTTTGTGTGGTTCTGGGGGTTGGTCCTAGGGACTCCTGCATGCTAGAAAATCTTTCTACTTCTCCAGTCCCATAGATCCTTTAGTTGTCATTAGCTTCATGATGAGCTAGTGACAATAAAATTACTTAGAAGTTCAACTAGATTTAGACTCATACAAGAGTGTGGGCATCCATAGCTCCTTGTGATTTCTAAAAGGTAGAGTGTTTTCTCACAACACAGCAGCATCTAATATAATTTCTGGACCAAGCTGACACCTCTGCTTCTCTTGGCTCAACACTTCCTGCAGAGTTCTTGGAGGAGATGACTATTTCTTTGACTATTTGTCCCAGTCACAAATATTTGATTATATTGCTGCTAAAAAGGTATGCATAGAAATAATATATATATATATGTATATATATATATATATATATATATATATGTATATATATATATATATATATATATATATATATATATATATATATATATATATGTATGTCACTCTTTCAGGAAAGTTAAACCAGGAGTTGAAATAGAATCTCTAAAATGTCATTTTTTTTCCCTCTAGGGATCAAGTTTTAAGAAGGCAAACCTAGAAGTTAGTGACAGCATAAAAATATAAGGAGTTTACTTATGTTATTACTTCAACATGAAATATGTAAAAGAAGCACATATTTTGAATTTTATATTAGTTAGAACTATTTGATTTTTGTGTTACGAATGTTCATAATAAAATACAGAACTAGCTAAGAGTGTCAGTTACCAGTAATTAACTGTATGAATAATTAAACAAGTAATTGTTTGAGAAAATATAACCATGTCCTAAGGTTTTACTTATAGAGTAATTTAATGGTGTTTTTTTTTTTGTTTGTTTGTTTTTGGTGTGGGGGTACTGGGGATTGAATCCAGGGGCACTTAATCATTGAGCCACATCCCCAGCCCTTTTTTATATTTTATTTAGAGGCAGGGTCTCACAGAGTTACTTAAGGCCTCACTAAGTTGCTGAGGCTGGCTTTGAACTCGAAATCCTCCTGCCTCAGCCTCCCAAGATGCTGAGATTACAGGCATGTGCCACCATGCCAGGCTTAGTTTTATCTTTATACAGAAATTGAAAAGAAAGTGCAGAGATTTCCCAGGTAGCCTCAACCTGGTTTCTTCCCTTGTTATGACTTTGGTGAGCTGTCTCTAAAGTGTTAACATCTTAGACCATTTGTCATGAAGAAAAAATAATGGTATGTTAACATTAACTGAGGTCACATATCCTTTGGATTCTCAGTTCTGTGTCTTCCTGTTCTAGGATCTCATCTAGGAGCCAACATGACATCCAGTCATCATGTCTCCATAGACTTCTCTTGGCATGACAGTTTCTATGAACTTCCTTCTTCTGATAACCTTGAGAGCATTGAGGATGACTTGTCAGGTATTTTTTAGAATTTTTTTTGAATTTTCCTTTTTTTTCATATTTAAACTGGGGCTGTGGGTCTGGGGGAGGCAGGTCACAGAGGTGAAGAGCTGCTCTGTCATCTCTTGTCCTTATTGTCCTATTAGTACTGACTGTGCTCACCTGGCTGAGGCAGTGTCTTTCAGGTTTCCTTGTGTTTCTGATATTTAGCCTGGGGCTATTGGACTGGGGAAGCTGGTCACTGACATGAAAAGCAGCTCTATCATCTCATGCCCTCAAGGTGAAATGGTAGTATTGATTGTGCTCACCTGCTTGAAGAAGGGCCTTTCAGGTTTCTTACTGTGAGGTTACTCTTTTTTTGCATGTCCACATTGTCTGTTCTTCTGGAGGAAGTCATAATGCAGAGCCCACGCTTAGGGATCAGAGAGTTAGCTCTACCTCCTTGATGACTGTGTCTCTCTCAATTATATGGAATTCTTCTGCACAAGAGGTTTCTACTCAACCTCATTTGTTTGTGTATTCAGTCATTTATATATATCAGTCATCTGGATAGTTTCCTTAAGCTGTTTTTTGTCCCCCCCCCTTTTTAAAAATACTACTTTGCTGCTCAATTCATCCCTACTTTAACCATTGGGAATTCTTTCCATTGGAGATCTTTCCATTATCTCCTGTTGTCCTTTAACATATTTTCTGGTTTTGTCCCAAAGTTTTTTCTTTCTGATATTTAAATTACCCTGACTTATATATTTACTGTCTTACTCTTAGTATCAGCCATTTCTTCAAAGTGTCCTGGCTCCTTTGATTAGAGAGTGATATTAAAATCTTTCATCTGGCAGGGGCTGTGGCTCAGTGGTAGTGCACTCATCTGACATGTGTGAGGCACTGGGTTCAATCCTCAGCACCACATAAAAATAACAAATAAAATAAAGGTCTTTAAAAAAGTCTATAAAACATATTTCATCTTGCATCTTGATCCACACAACTGACAATGCAAAGAAGTGTATATGTATTCTAATCTTTTCATATCCCCTAGTTATAACTATGTTTATGTGGAACCATCTGTGAATGTTTTAAGCAAAATGTGAGTTTATACTCATCTGCAGTCAGTGGATTCTGACCCCTTATGACATAGATCCCTCTGCCTTCACCCCTTGTTTATCATAACTTCTCACCCCATCTAGCTCCCAGTTTCTGACATATAATTTAATTCATTGTTTCATTATGAGCAATGAATTTATTATTGCTCCAGATTATGGGCTTTGACATAATAAGAAATACACATTCAGGGCTGGGGATGTGGCTGAAGCGGTAGCGCGCTCTCCTGGCATGCATGTGGCCCAGGTTCGATCCTCACCACCACATACAAACAAAGATATTGTGTCCACCGAAAACTAAAAGAAAAAAAAAATACACATTCAGCCTCTGCACCCAGTTCCTGGTACAGCACTCCTAAAATCTTCATATTTTCTGAGTGACAGAGGTGTTAGGAGCATTTTTTGTTCTAATATTGATTCTTTTACCTTGGTTATTTGCACAGAGCTCCTAAATCCTGTAGAATCTCCTGGGGGCCTAGGAGGGGCTTGTGCTTTAATAAGGACTTTTGGTGGGCTCTAGGGCAGCTTCAGGATGGAGGATGGTCATGAGAAAAACCACAGGAAGGGTGGTGCACCCCAACTCCATGTAGATGGAGACTCCTGTGCTGGGAGGCTCCTGGGCCTCATCCTGCACAACTTTTCCTCTGTAATTTGGTCTTTTCTAGAATGTCATAAAAGGTAAACCATACAGCATGTAGCCTCTTCAGCCTGGCTTATTTTACTTAACAGTGTACCAGGTAGGATTTATCTATGTCTCTGTGTAGGGTGGCAGTTCATTCCTTTATATTCTGTGTTGGTTATGCATTCAGCTATGGGAGGACGTTCTTATTTATGATCTGATCAGCATCATAGAGCTGCTATGCATAATTACATGCTAGTTTTGTTTTGACATACTTTTTCAAAGAATTTGTCTAAATGAAGATAATTTATAGGGACACTGTTGGGTCATAGATTGGACTTTTTTGCTTTGGGAAGAACTGGCACATCATCTTCCAAAGTGGCCATGCCACATGTTCTCCTAGTAATGCCTGAGACTGCTGGTATCTCACATCCTGCAGCTGTTGGTGCACTGCTGTTTCTTAGAGTTCAGCAGTTCTAATAGCTGTGCCATACTTCCTCACTATCATTTTAATTTATGATTCCCTGATGATATGGGATGCTGAACATAATTTTGTATAACTATTTGCCATGTTTTACAGAGTAGGAAAAAAAAATGTGTGTGTGTGTGTAGTGCTGGGGATTGAACCCCAGGCCTCACATAAACTAGGCAAGTGCTCTACCACTGAGTTATATCTCATCCTTTAAAAAATTTCCTAGGCTGGGCTCAAGTTTGCAATCTTCCTGCCCCAGCCTTTTGAGTAAATGGGATTGTTGGCCTGCAACAGTGCACTTCATAAAAATTGAACTTTATAAAGTCCATGTTATTGGTATTTTTTTTCAGTCAGTTGGCATTTGGTATTGTGAGTTAAAACTCATCATCAAGGACTGGGGAAGTAGCTCAGTATTAGAAAGTTTGTATAGCATGTGTGAGGCCCTGCATTCAATCCCTCATACCAGAAACAAATATACACTACCATCACTAAATCTAAGATCACATAGATTTTCTTATTTCTTTTCAGATTTCTTTTAGTTTTACCACATTTTAGTTATGGACTATTATGAGTTAATTTTTGTAGGAGTTTCTGTTTTTGTCTACATTCATTTCACTCAATATGGTTTGAATAACTTGTTCAATCACCATTTCTTAAAAAACAAGGATACTGGGTTTCAGTTTAGTTTGAATTTCCAAAATCATGGCCTTGAGTAATCTAGATACAGTACTGAATTTCATCCATTTCTCAGGAATGTCAGGGGGTGCCCACACACCACTGAATTGAAGCATTCTGTGCTGGGTCCTAATGACCACCAGAGGGTATGTGCCACCTTCCTGGATATGGCAGTGTCATAATATTGTTATGGTGGAGTGATAATGCTAACATGTTGTCCATGTGCAGCCTCTAATGCTAATGTAGTAGTCTTTGATGCTATTGTGTCCACATGTGGCCTCTGATACAAATATAGTATTTGTAGAGTGGACTTGAACACTAATACAACAGCTTCCATGTTAATATAATGTCCACATCATGGCCTCTAATACTAAAATAATATTCACAACATGGCATCAAAAACTAATATAATAGCTGCCCTATGGTCTCTAATACAAATATAATATATATACTATAACATCTAAAACAAAATAGTATCTCCCTATAATCTTTAAGACTAATTTGATATCCATAGTGTAGCATCTAAGGCTAATATAATAGCTGCCCTGTGTCCTTTCATGTTCTTATGGTATTCATAGCTATTGTGGTTTAGATATGAGTTGTCCTTTAAAAATCTCATATGTGAGTCAATGAGAGAAAATTTAGATGTGTAATGACTGGATCCTGAGAGCATTAACCTGCATCAGTGCACCAACCTAATGAAAGCATTAACCTAATTATCCACTGATAGGGATTAACTGGGTGGTAACTGTAGGATATAAAGATAAAGATTAGGGTATAAAGATAAGATTCTGATGGATGAAAACATGGGATGATGGGCTCTATTTTAGCTAAAATATGCAAATGTATGTTGAATAACCAGAACAGTGAATTTCTGAGGTTGTGCATCAGGACTAGGTAGTGGCACAGCTCTCTGCAACACTAAACAAGCTAATCAATCAACAGAATCCAAGCTCAGGATGCATTTGCAACCTGAGGAAAGAGGAAATTTAAATTGGGACGGGGGTATGAAGCTGTAGCATAATGTCCTCTAAGCTAATCAGAGGTGGGTCACAGGGGCCCTAATGACAGCCACCTCCAGGTTCTCCCCTAGATGTGGTTCTGTGGGGATCCTGGAGTTGCCTCCATGTTTGTCTGTTGTTTCCCAGGAAGCTCCTATGAACAAAGATGCAGGCCTGGGTTGTTGTGCTTGCATTTTTCTGAGTTTACTGCCCACATCCAGAACTTTTTAATTTCTTTCCATAGGCAGCAACTGCATACTGAGCCTGAGTTTATCAGCTGCATTTACAGGTGTTTCTATTCAGAATTCACTTTTCCCTCTGTGAGGTGTGCAAAGGTAAAGGCAGTTCAGGGTCCAGACCAGAGTAGAGACCTGGGGGAGCTCAGAGACACCAGGGCCTCCATGGCATGGGTTCATAGCAGTTATGCTATTTGTTCACCCATTGAAGCACATCCTGATTGCTTAAGGTATTGGGGCATTGTGAATAGAACTACTATATGTAATTGCCTGCTGTTATCTAGATATACATTTTTGAGGCAGTTTTCTATATTTTTAGGACCATATCGTGATACCATGTCTAACTTTGGGGAAAATCGCCAGTTTTTTTGATAGTGGTGAGCTGTTGTGTGCTGTACCAGCAATGCATAAGAGTTCCTGTGGCTGCTCATCATCCTCATGGTTGATACTGCACTTAGTAAAGACCTTAGCAGCTTAGTAGTTGTGCAGTGCACCTTGGGGTCTTAGTTGGTGCTTTCCTCATGACAGGTGATACTAAGAGTCATCTCTATGCTTCTTTGCCATCTTGTATCTTTCTTGTGCATTGTCTGTTCAGATCTTTACCCATTATGTTGTGTTATTGTTGAGTGTTTTACTATATTTTGTACACAAGTTTGTTTTAGACATATAGTTTCCAACGTTTCCCCCAGTCTTTGACTTGTCTTTTTATTTCCTTAATATGATTTTTTTTTTACAGAGCAGTTTAATACAGTCCACATTATCAGGTTTTTCTTTCAAGAATTTGTTGTTGTTATTGTTTGTTTGTTTGGTAGCAGGGATTGAACCCAGGGGTGCTTAAGCACTGAGCCACATCCCCAGCTTTCATGGATTTTTTTTGGTGGGGCTGTATTTAGAACCTCATCATGAAACATGTGGTCATGCACATCTTCTAGAGTTTTACAGTTTCCCATTTTAAATGCAAGTCTAGAGAGTAGTTTGATAGGTTCTGGCATCCATATGTGTGGCTTCTTGAAGTGTGTCCTCTTGCGGTCAGTGCTGTCTAGTCTAGGTTTAAAAACAGTTTGGTGGGAATTTCTGGAATGCACTGAATCTTAAGGTCAGGTTTGAGATAATTTCATCTTAATTATATTGAGACCTGAACAAAGTATATCTGCATTTATTTATATTTCATTTGATTTCTTTCTAAACATTTCAAGATTTTCTGAAAGAATGATTGTACTTTAAGACTTACATGAAAGTACTTCAAATTTGGGGTCTCTATTTGAAATATTAATGTTTTAAATTTTTTCTTATTCCAGTTTATAAATTTCACTGTTTCCTCTACATGATTGCTGAAATCAATGAAATTTTGTCTATGGGCCATGTATTTTGCTGCTTGCTATCTCCATTCATTCTGATCAAGACATAGGATGATAGGCTCTTTTTCTTTTTTATTTCCAAAATCATGACCTGGAATAGTCAGAAGTATGAATTTTAGAGCTTCACTGTGCCTAGCACAAGGGGGTGCAGCTCTGAACAGTGAACACCCAGCATCCTGCACTGTCAACAGTGGCCAGCAGGGGGCCACTTTCTCTGATCAATTGCTTTGGGGGGCTGTGTTCTGTGCTCTAATCAAATTTCCTTCGTCTGGGGACCCACCCGAGAGATGCCACATCTAGGGACTCCTAGGGGCTCTATCTAAGGTGTAGACCAGTGTTTTTTTTTTTTTTTTTTTTAGTCCTTGGACACACCTATAAAGATACCATGGCCTGGGGATGCCTGGTGGATATATCTATGGTGAGGACCAGAGCTTCCTTCTCCTTGGCACCTACCCATGGAGACTCCAATGTGGATTCAGGATGACTGAGGTCCATGTGAGGAAAACATTATGAAGAAGCTTCCTGTGCACTGCCTGTTGTACTGAGAAGTAAGTTCTGCCATGTTCTTTACTTTCTCAGGTAATATTTTAGCAGAACTTATTTTACAACAGTATTTCTTTTTTTAATATTTATTTTTTAGTTTTCGGTGGGCACAACATCTTTATTTATTTTTATATGGTGCTGAGGATCAAACCCAGCGCCCCAGCGCATGCCAGGTGAGTGCACTATGGCTTGAGCCACATCCCCAGCCCCACAACAACAACTGTATTTCTTACTGAGGCTTTGGCTGCTCATTATCATGGTATGTCAATGTATTTTGTGTGGCTTGAGTGTCTAAGGACACAAATGTGTCCTCAAAGTGGTGCAGGGAGGGCCCAGTGTCTGGAGTCTCACTGGGGCCTGAGGATAAGGGCTCATGAAAATGCAGTAAATAGCTCTCAGGAGCCTCTAGGGTGAGAGATGTAAAGATTATGATGGGTTGCAGTACCCTGAATCCTGGCTAACTACAGAATCCTCATTGCAGTTACCAGAGCCTTCTGAAGTGAGGGAAATATGGGTCAAATGACAAACTGTACTACCCATAATTCTTGGGGACCTGCAGCTTGCTGAGACCTCTGCAGAGAGGGCTGAATTGACAAAATATCAAACTATGCTGCCAATTACTTTTGGGTGCCTGCTCTGCCCATGAGCCTCTGGGGGTGAGAATTGCAAGGGCAGAATACCAGACTTCAATGCTCAGAACTTCTGGGGATGCCTATATACCCTGACCCTGTAAGTCCCAGAAGTTTCTGTGGTGACAGTTGTATTATTAGAGTACACTACCTAGAATCTCTAGGTTACCAGGGAAAGCATGGGGTCTTCAGCTCCTGTGATCCTCAGCAGGACTGTGCAGACAAACCCTAGACTGCATTATACAGAATCATCAGGGACTGCAGCTCCGAGAATCCTCTGTGGTGAGTGGGCAAACTATTGAACTGCATTAGTCACAATCCTAAGGGGGAATTTGAGTTTCAGAATTTTCTGCAGTGAGTAGGAAAAACACAGGACTATATTATCCACAAATCTCGGTATCAGCAGCTCTCAGGATCCTCTGTTGTGAGGACTGTTGGACTGAGAGCTTAACTACAGTATCCAGAGTCCTTGGTGAGGTGTGTTTTCCAGGTGAGTATGCAGCCTGCAACTCCCAGAGGCCTCCCAAGTGAGAGTTGTGCATTATACAGGTCAGACTATACTACCTACAATTCCTGGGGACACGCTGGTGAATGTGCTGCCTGCAATTCCAGGAGGCTTCCACAGTGAGGTCTTCAGTACCAAGTCAAGCATGTGGCCTTCAGTTCTCATGGCCCTTGCAGTAAGGGCATGTAGGCAAAACACTGGACTACCTTCTCCAGAATCCTCAGGGGGGAATCACAGTTCCAGGATCTGCAATAGTGAGGGCTACAGGGTAGGGAGCTGAACTACACTACCTAGAATTCTTGGAGGTGCCCGTGTCCATGTGGCCTGGAACTCTCAGAGGCTTCCACACTGAGGGCTATGGAGGCAGAAGACAGGACTATGCTACCCAGAATCCCTGGGGGCCTACAGCTCCCAGACACCTACCTTTTGAGTACTGCTGGGGCAAGCTTTGTATTGCACTACACAGACTCCCAGGGGTGTCTAGGCAGGCTTGTGCTACACAGATCCCAGAGCTTTGATGGTGAAGTCCACTTAGGTAGGATGGACTGCACAACCCAGAATAATCAATGGCCTACAGCTCTCAGAGACCTCTGCGGTCAGGGCTGACTGAGTAGAACTGACTACAATACTCAGAATTCCTGGATGCTCCAAGCTCTAAGTAGTCACTGTACAGTTGAACATAGCACCAGGCTATAATACCCATTATCCTTGGGGGCTTGCAGCTCCCAGAATCCACTGTAGTGATGCTGCATGGGCAGAACATCAGACTACACTGTCCAGAATCCCTAGGGATGCCTGAATGACTTTGTAGCCTGCAATTTCTAGAGAGTTCTGCAGGGGAGGGGGGGCTGCATTGTAGAAGGCTGGTTTATACTGCCCAGAATCCTGGGTGGGTGTATGAGGGTGAATGTGCTACTTGAAGCCTCTATAGGCTTCTGGAGTGAGGGCTGAATGGGCAGAATGCCAGACTACACTGTTCAGAATCACTAGGGGTGCCTGAGTAGCCTGCAGCTCACAGAGACCTCTGCAGCTGGGCTGCATTGTAGAATACGAAACTGCACTACCCAGAATCCTGGCACTATGAGGGTAAATGTGCTACTTGCAACCCCTAGGCTTCTGGGGTGAGGGCTGCATGGGTAGAACATCAGAGTCCACTGCCAGGGTCCCCCAGGGTTCCTGGACCAGCACATGGCAAACAGCTTCCATGGTCCTGAAGGGCAAAGACAGTGTGGGTAGAGCACCAGACTACACTGTCCAGAATCCCTGAGAAGCCCATCTGTGTAGCTTGCAGTTCCGACTGAATGACCTAGAATGCTCCCAGAGGCTACTGGGAATTTGGTCTGAGCTCAGGTTCTTCTACCCTCCTACAGTGGTCATCCTGGGCTGGGAATTAACAGATTTTCTTAAAATCCCTGATTCTAAAATGGGGCAGACCCTGGCTAAGTCACTGTCTCAAAGACCACATGTCCCAGAAGCCTTTGAGGTGGTCTCTGCCCTTGGGCACCTGAGTGAGGGTCTAGACTCCCTGTGGAAGCCTCCCTCTGTGCCTCTGCCCACCTGGCTCAGGCTGCTGCAGCCCTTGGCCTGGTGGAGTGCAGGGAGGGGGTCTCCTGGACTCCATTTCTCCTCTCCTGAGATTCCACTACTCATGGTGCCACAGCCAGACCTAGTTACAGCAGTGGGAACAGATTTTATTCAGTAACAGCTGAGGGTGGAAGAAGGCACTGACATTCACCAGGGAGCTGGGAGAGGCCCCGCCTCTGAGCGGTGAGCAGCTTGGGGTGGAGCACCTGCACGTGGCCAAAGGGGCGTGGTCAATAAGGGGCAGGGCCTTGCCGCCATCTTTAATGCTGCCTCCCTGAGAGTGAGGAGAGCTGGCTTCCCACTCAGGACCAACCCGGGAGAGCCCCAGTTCCCTGGAGTGTTGGGTCACTCCACAGAGAGGGGCAGAGCTCCCTTCTCAGAGCAGATTGAGAGAGAGACACCCAGGTTGGGGACCCTCGTGGGTCATGCCTCCAGGGACTCCCGGAGCTTCCTTCTCCTCAGAGAAGCCTCAGCGGACTCTTGGCTTAGAGACTTCTTGAGTCATGGCTCTAGGAATGCCTGGGGTTTCTTTGTCCTCAGAGCATCCTAAGGGGGACACCTGTCTTGGGGATCCTCGTGTGGCATGTTTCTAGGGTTTCCTGAGGGAGATACCAGGGTTGGGAACCCTCACAGGTCATGTCTCTAAGTAGGCCTGGGGTTCCCTTCTCCTCAGAGCGGTCTGGAGGAGACGCCAGTGTGGGGACTCTCTTGGGTCACGTCTCTATTGACGCCCGGGGTTCCTTTCTCTTCAGAGCAGCCTGAGGGAGATGCCTGGTGTGGGGAAGCTCTATTTTGTATTATAGAGACAGGGTTTCACTGAGTTGCTTTGTGCCTTGCTTTTGTTGAGACTGGTTTTGAACTCAAGATACTTCTGCCTCAGCCTTCTGAGCCGCTTAGGTTTAAATATATTACTTCTAACAAAGCCAGAATTTATTAAAAATACATCCCCTGTATTTTTAATAATGAACCACATTTTTTCTTTAATCTTTGCTTAGTTTTGTCCAATTTTTTTTTTTTTTTAGTTGTAGAAGGGCACCATACATATATTTTATTTATTTTTATGTGGTGCTGAGGATCAAACCCAGTGCCTCACACATGCTAGGCAGGCACTCTACCACTGAGCTACCACTGCCACACATTTTTATTTTGGTGGAGAGTTTAATTAGCAAAAAGCCACCCCTCCAGGACCCTCTTGCTAAGGCCTCCCCCTCCAGACCCTGCCTCTTCTCCAGACCCCACCCATATTCTTTGGCTCTGCCTGTCCTCCTGAACCACCTTCCCCCTCCTTCCTACCCTGCCTCTCTACATCCTACTCATGTTCTAGGGCCTGTCCCTCACTCAGGTCTCACCCATCTGCCAGGCCCTGCCCCCTTGTGGCTCATTATCCCTCTCCTTCAGACCCTGTTTCTCCTCCAGATTTTTCCCTTCTTCCTGTCCTGCCCCTCCTCCAGACCTCACCCTCCTCCTCTTTTTAATTTTTTTTAATTGCACGTGGACACAATGCCTTTATTTTGTTTATTTATTTTTATGTGGTGCTAATGTTTAAACCCAGTGCCTCACACATGCTAGGCAAGCCCTCTACCACGGAGCCATAACTCCAGCCCAATCCTCTTCCTCTTTAAGACCCTGCCTCTTCTCCAGACCCCACCTATCTTCCAGGCCCCCTCCTCCTCCTGACATTCCCTCCACCTCCTCCGGACTCTGTTCCTGCTAGTCTGGGATGAGCAGCTCCCTGGCTGCTGTGCTAATTGGCAGTATATTTGTAATGGTGCACAAATAACGTCCGTTGTGTAAACACTGACATCCTACATTGGATGAATTATCTTGACTGAATCAGAATGCGATATAACATAAAATAACTTTAGAAATGTCACCTTTCTCGTTTTTAATTTTCTCTGTAGATCATGAACATTTGAAATAAAATCAGAATTTGTTAAAGGGCAGATGACAGTCAGCCTTGAGCCCTGATGATCCCAGGATCCCATCCAGTGGGGGAACTCTAAGTACCAGTCCAAGATTTTGTATGCTAATTGATTCATTTTCTTATTTCAGAGTTATTTTGTAATGTAATTCCCCATGGCCTCCAGGTCTCCAGTTCTATGCAGTAGGTGTTTCTAATTCAATTTTTGATTAATATTCTTTCAGTTTTCTATAGAAATTTTAAAATATTTTTTTTTAGTTGTCAGTGGATCTTTTTATTTTATTTATTTATTTTGTTTATTTATATGTGGTGCTGAGGATTGAACCCAGGACACATGCCAGGCAAATACTCTGCCTTTGCACCACATTCTAGCCCTTTATAGAATTTTTAATTCTGTGGACTTCTATTTTTTTTATAAGGAATATTTTAAAAATTACTTTTAGCTTACTTTGTTTTTGATTGAGAGAATTTGCTTGCTTGAGAGAATTGTATTGTTTGGAAATGCTCATAATCAAATGATTTTAATTAATTTCCACTTATTAAGGTATCTTTGGAGACTGGATGTGCAGCTCAGTAGCAGAGCATTTGCCTGGCATGTGGGAGGCCATAGAGTCCATCCCAGTACCACACACACAGAAGATGTCTTTGACAGGACTCAAGCATGAGAGGTATGCTTTAAAAAGATCATGTATTGGGGCTGGGGTTGTGGCTCAGTGGTAGAGCACTCACCTAGAACATGCGAGGACCTGGGTTCTATCCTCGGCACCACATAAAAATAAGTAAATAAAACAAAGGTATTGTGTCCAACTACAACTAAAAATAAAGATTTTTTTTTAAAAAGGTCATGTATTTCCACATACATACATATACCACAGTGCGTCTTCCAAATTCATATGAAATTATTCTAAGAAAATTTCAAATCAATTTTAAAAGAGAAGAGGGATGATATTTTTAATGTCAACTATTGATATTTCATGATATTTAAAACCACTATAGATGAAATTTCCTGAGATGCAAATCATTACAAAATGTAAGAGACAAGTCAGTAGCTGCTTTTTTGCAATTCAGATACATTTACTAAAAATAAGCTTTTTTTTAAAAAAGATATTTTTCTTCTTTAAAATTTAGAAAGCATGTCCATATGTCCTATTAAAGTTGTACATTCATCAGAAAGTTCTCTTATTCCTTGCATACAAAGGGATGGGCCGTCTATTGAGCACGATACTTTATGTTGTTAGGAATTCTTGTGGGAGAACTCTTTGTTTTGCCTCTGTTCAAAATATCATTTAAAAATGTATCAGTTTGCTTTTGATTTCAGAAATTTGACTTTCTTTTGAAATTATGTATTTATTATTGTTTAGAGTTATTACATGTGGGAAATGCCATGATTACATTTTATCCTAATGTTATCCTAATGTTGTGTTAATAATTTCCTAAGCTAGATTATGTTCATTTTTCTTATCAACAGTCAATAAAGCCTTTTTGTTGTTTTGATGGTATGCTTAATGTGAACATGCTTTATGATGTGACACCACTGTTCATGGTGGTGTAGGTATGCAATACACTATAAAGAGAGTATTTTGATTCTGAGAGTCTCAAGTGTTTTAGGTCCAACATGTTTCCTTAAGAGGAATAATTATTCATTTTCTATTTGATTACACAAATTCTTTTTTTTTCCTTTTGTGTTTCTGGGGCTTCCTGCATGCTAGGAAATCTTTCTACCACTGATCTACATCCCCAGCCCCATAGATCCTTTAGTTATCATTAGCTTCATGAAGAGCTAGTGACAATAAGATTACTTAGAATTTCAACTAGATTTAGACTCATGCAAGAGTTTGGGCATCCATAGCTCCCTGTGATTTCTAAAAGGTAGAGTTTCCCACAACACAGCAGCATCTAATATCACTCCTGGACTGATCTGACACCTCTGCTTCTCTTGGCTCACCACTTCCTGTAGAGGTCTAGGAGGAAATGGATGTTCTCTGACTATTTGTCCCAGTGACAAATATTTGATTATATTGCTGCTAAAATGTATGCATAGAAATAAAATAGAGACATTTTTTATAAAGTCACTCTTTCAGGAAAGTTAAATCATGAGTTGAAATAAAATCTCCAAAATGTCATTTTTTCCTCTGTAGTGATCACGTTTTAAGAAGGAAAACCTAGAACCTAGTGACAGCATAAAAATATAATAAGTTAACATATGTTATTACTTCAACATGAAATATGTAAAAGGGGCATATACTTTGAATTTTTTTTAAAAAAATTTTTAGTTGTAGTTGGACACAATGCCTTCATTTTCATTTATTTATTTTTATGTGGTGCTGAGGCTCAAACCTAGCACCTCACACATGCTAGGTGAGTTCTCTATCACTGAGCTACAACCCCAGCCCACATACTTTGAATTTTATATAATAACTGAATTTTGGTCCTTACTACTAATATCCACAGTATAGCATCTAAAAGTAATAAAATATGTGCCCTGTGGCCTATAAATGTCATATGATAGCCATACTATAGCATCTAAAACTAATATAATGGCTGCCCTATAGCCTTTGACTTTAGTATAATATCAATACTTTGTCCTCTGAAACTAACAGAATAGCTGTCCTGTAGCCTTTTAATACTAATTTTATCCATATGTAGCATCATTATAGTCTCCATGTAGCCTTTTATTCTAATATTATATTCATACTGTAGACTCTAAAATAAATAAAATAGCTTCCTTTTTGCCTTCAAGAGTAATATGATATGCTCTATGGTACCTAGAGAATATTATAATAGCTTCCCTGTGGTCTTTAATACTAATAATATCCATGCTATAGTACCTAAGACTAATAGGTGCCTGTTGTGTTTAATATTAAAGATCCATACTATACCTTCCAAAAACTAATATAATATCTGCTCTGTGACCTGTAATATTAACATAATATCCATACTGTAGCATCTAAAACTGGCACAATAGGTGCCTTGTAGCCTTTAATATTGAGATAAAAACTGTGGCCTCTGAAATTAATGTAATAGCTTCAAGTGATGTTTTAATACTGATAGTGCACACATACTATAGCACCAAAAACTGATAATACAGCAGCCTTGTAGAATTTCATAGTAATATAATAATTATAACAGAATATAAAACTTTAATATTAATAAAATATCTATACTGTTGATCTAAATCTGATGAAATGGCTGCCTGTAATCTATAATAACCATACAATATCCATACCAAAGCTTCTAAAACTAGAATAATAGTGCCCTGTGGCCTTTAATGTTAATAGGTATTCATACTACAGTATTTAAAGCTAATACAATAGCTGAATTGTGGTCTTCCATATCAATGCAATGTCAATATTATAGCATATTGAAGTAATTTAGTAGCTTCCCTATGACATTTATATGCCAATATAATATCTAACCTGTTCACTTTAATACTAACATATTTGTACTGTAGCCTCTGAAACTGATATAATAGCTAATTTATATCTAAAACTAATATAGTAGCTGCCCTGTAACTTTAAACCTATTACAATTTTTATAGTATAGCATCAAAATTAATATAATAGCTTCCCAGTGGCTTTTATATTAATATGATATCTGTGCTACAGTATATCCAATACTAATAAAATAGTGGCACTGTGGCTTTAAATACCAATATGATATCCATGCTACTGCAACTCAAACTAACATAATAGATGATTTGTGTCTTTTAATCTTACTATAATATCCATGTAATAGCATATATTGTATAATAGATGATTTCTGGCTTTAAATATTAATATTATATCCATAATATAGCATCTTAAATTAATATTACATATGTCCTGTGTCCTTAGGACAAATATTATATCCATACTGTTGGATTTAAAACTAGTATAATACATACCTTGTGGACTTTAATACTAATATGATATCCATACCGTAGCTCCTCAACTTAATATAGTAGCTGCCTGGGCCCTTTAATATGATATGTAATATGATAAACATATTGTGCTCTTTAAAACTAAAGTAATAACTGCTCTGTGGCCTTTAGTGCTAATATAATATACCATGAAAAACTAATGTAATAACTTCCTTGTGTCCTTTAATATTGATAGTATAGCATTCAAAACTAATATGATAGCTGCCCTCTAGACTTTAATATCATAATATTCATACTTTGACCTCTAAATTTAATACAATAGCTGTCTTGTGGCCTTTATTACTGTTTTTTTATTCATACTATAGCATGGAAAACTGATTAAATAACTGTTCTGTGGCCTTTAATATTAATATGATTTCCATATTATAGAAAAAATTATATCGGAGGTCTTTATTACTAATAAATGCAAACTATAATATCTAAAACAAGTAAGTAGCTGTGCAATAGAATTTAATACTAAGTGACATCCATGCTAAAGCATATTAAACTAATAGCTCCCCTGTAGCTTTTGATACTAATATTATAGCCTCCAAAACTGATGTAATAGATGTCCTGTGTCCTTTAATATTAATGTTACATCATTCCTATAACCTGTGAAGCCAATTTAATAAGTTTCTTATGAAATTTAATATTCATTTAATATACATATTATAAATATAAAACTGATAAATACGTGCTTCATATAAAACTGGTAAATAGGTCCTATAGTATTAATATGATATTGTATCACCTTAAACTAATATAATATCAGCTTTGTGGCCATTAAACTAATATGACATTTATAGGATAGTGTTAAAATCAATATACTGCCATGTTGACTTTAATGCTAACATGATATCCATACTTGAGTATCTAATAGTACATAATTATTGACCTGAAGTGTTTAATTTTAATATGATATTCATATTGGAACATCTGAAACTGATGCAATAGTTGTCCTGTGGCCTTTGATATTTATATGATATCCATCCTATAGTATCCAAAGCTAATAAAATATATTAGCTACCCTGTGGCCTTTAATATTAATATAATATCCATACTGCAGCATTTAAAATAATAGATGCACTGTGGCCTTAATACCAAATAATTGGTTTGGATATGCTCATGTGTGAGACAATTTAAGGAAGTTTAAAGGTGAAATGATGGGTTATGAGAGCCTTAACCCAAATTAGTAATCCTCTGAAGGAATTAACTGAGTGGTAACTGCAGGCTGATAGTGTGTAGCTGGAGGAGGTGGGTCATTGAGGCTGCGCCTTTGGGGTACATATTTGATGAGCTGAGCTTAGGTTCTCTGCTTCCTGATCACCACTTTCCTTCACCACATTCTTCTGCCCCACCTTAAGCCCCAAGGAATAGAGTTGGCCATCTATTGGCTGAGATCTCTGAAACTGTGAGCCCCTAAATGAACTTTTCCTCCTTTAAAATTGTTCTTGTCAGGTCCTTTGGTCAAAGCAGTGAAAAAGATGACTGAAATAATAACATACATGTCATAGATCTAAAACAAATACAATAGTTGCCCTGATGCCTTTAATACTAATATGAAATTAAGAGTGTAACATCTAAAACTGATATATAATAGTTTCCCTGTGACATTTAGTGTTAATATAATATTCATGCCATAACATCCAAAACTAACATTATAGCCTCCCTATAGCCTTTTATACTAAAGTAATATCCATATTATAACATTTCAATCTAATATAATATCTTCCCTGTGGCCCTTAAAGCTAATGTAATACATAATATTGCATCTAAAATTGATATAATAGCTGCTCTGTATCCTTTAATATCAATAGACATCCTTATTATAGCATCTTAACTTGATATAATAGTTGCTCTTTGGTCTTAATATTTATATGATACCCATAGTAGCATCTAAAACTGATAAAATATTAGCCCTGTGGCTCTTATAGGTAATATGATACCCAACTATAACTCCTAAAACTAATCTAATAGCTAGACTGTGGCATTTAACATTAGTAATTTATCCGTATTATGCACTCTAAAACTAATAAAATAGCCTTCTTGTCATTTTAAGTGAAATATCCATATGATAGCAATAAACCTTATAATATAGCATATCCATATGATAGCATATAAAGTTAACATAATAGCTGACCTCTGGCATTTAATAGTAATCTGTTGGGCTGGGGATGTGGCTCAAGTGGTAATGCACTAACCTGGCATGCACAGGGCACTGGGCTCGATCCTCAGCACCACATATTATTTTATAAAGATGTTGTGTCCACTGAAAACTGAAAAATAAATATTAAAAATTCTCTCTCTTCTCTCTCTCTCTCTCTCTCTCTCTCTCTCTCCCCCCCTCCCCCTCTCCCTCTCCCTCTCTCCCTCCCTCCCTCCCTCCTCTCTCCTCTCTCCTCTCTCTCCTCTCTTTCTCTCTCTCTTTAAAAAAATAGTAATCTGTTATCCAAAGTATAGTACCTAAACTAATATAATTCCTTATACTAATAAGATAATCATCACATAGCATATAAAACTAATATAATAACTGAACTTTGGAGCTTTAATATTAATGTAATATGTATACTACAACATCTCAAAGTACTGAAAGAGCATCCTTGTGCATCCTGTGCATTTGCCATTAATATTTTATCCATACTGTGGCCTGTTAATGGAATATTATAGCTCTTTGTGGCTGTTCATATTAATATCCATTCAATAGCATGTAATGCTAATATAATAGATGCCCTATGGCCTTTAATACTAATTCAGTATCAATACTGTGACCCCTAATACTAAAATAATAATTCTCCTGTGGCCTTTTAATATTACATAAAGTTCATTTATAGCAATTATATGAATATAATTCATGCCCTATGGCGTTTAGTACTAATATGATATCCATATCATAGCATCTATTAATGATCTAAAAGCAGTCCTCTTACCTTTGTACTGTTATGATATTCATATTATAGCATCTAAACTAATATAATTGTTCTCTTATGACCTTTAATTCCTATATATTTACCATAGCATCTAAATATAGTATAACATCTTTGTAGCTTTTAATACTAATGTAATGTTCTTACAATTACATCTAAAAGTGATATAATAGCTACCATGTGGTCTTTAATACTGATATTATATTCATGTTAGATCATTAAAAACTGATAGAGTAGCTTCCCTGTGGCTTTATTAGTAATATGACATTCTTATTACAGCATGTAAAATTGATATGATAGCTGCCTTTAATATTTATATGATATCCATTATATAGTGTCCAAAGCTGATATAATATCTGCAATGTGCATTTCATAGGTAATAT
The DNA here is from genome assembly GCF_047511675.1 of Marmota flaviventris. Classification (NCBI taxonomy): domain Eukaryota; kingdom Metazoa; phylum Chordata; class Mammalia; order Rodentia; family Sciuridae; genus Marmota; species Marmota flaviventris. The sequence goes on along the minus strand of NC_092517.1, from coordinate 9,944 downwards.
GACATCCTTACTAAAGCATTTAAAAACATCATAAGCCAGGCTCAGTGGCACATGCCTGTAATCCCAGTGGTTTTGGGAGGCTGAGACAGGAGAATTGTGAGTTCAAACCAGCCTCAGCCACTGTGAGGCATTAAGCAACTCAGTGAGACCCTGTCTCTAAACAAACTACAAAATAGGGCTGATGATGTTGCTCAGTGGTCAAGTGCCCCTGAGTTCAATCCCTGATAAATAAATAAATAAATAAGTAAGTAAATAAATAAAATATAATAGCTGCATAATGGTATTTAATACTATTATTATATATATATATATTATAGTATTGAAAATGAATATTATAGCTTCTCTGTGGCCTTTTGTATTAATGTAATCATAGAATTGCATTGAAAATGGATATAATAGCAGCCCTGTGGCTTTTAATTCTATTGTGATATACATGTGGCATCTAAAACTGATATAAGAGCTGTCTTATTGCCTTTAATACTCATATAATATCCGTATTGTAGCATCTGAAAATAATTTAAAAAACTACACAGTGGTGTTTTATGCTAATATGATATCCCTAGTGTAGAATCCTTACTAAAACAATAGGTGCCTTATAGCCTCTAATACTATTATTATATTCATAGTGTGCCTTCTGAAATTGATTTAATAGCTGCACTGTCACTTTTAATATTTCTATGATATTCATACTATTGATCTAAAAGTAATATCTATTCTGTGGCCTTTGATGCTAATATGATATCATACTATAGCATTCAAAACTAATATACTGGCAGTCCATTGTTGATTAAAATTAATATATTATTCACATTATATAATCTAAAGCTAAAGCAATTGCTGCCCTGTGGTCTTTAATACTATTATAATACCCATACTATAGCATCTAAAGCTAATATAATAGCTATACTGTGGCCTTTAATATTACTGTGATATCCTAGTATAGCATCTAAAACTAAATACAACTACCTTTTTGCCTTTAATTGATATAACATTAATATTGTAGCATCTGTGTTTTTTAAATTAATGTAATATTCATATTTAACATAAAAAATTAATAGCTTCCCTGAGGCCTTTAATACTAATATATGTACTATAGCTTCTAAAAATAATAAAAGTAATCAAATATGTGTTCTAGTGCCCTTTATATTAATATGATGTTGATATTATACCATGTAAGCATGACATAATAGCTTCCCTATGTTCTTTAATAATAATGTGATATTCAGGGGCTGGGGTTGTAGCTCAGTAGTAGACTGTTTGCCTAGCATGTGTGAGGTGCTGGATTCATTCCTCAACACCACATATAAATAAATAAATAAATAAATAAATAAATAAATAAATAAAGTGCATCAAAACCTAAAAATATTAAAAATAATAATAATGTGATATCCATACTATAGCATATAAAACAAATGTAATAGCTGTCTTGTCCTTAATATACTGTCTATATTATAGATTCTAAAACTAATATGATAGGTGCCCTGTGGTCTTTAATATAAATGAACTATTCATACTATACCATATTAATATATATAATATATGTCCTATGGCCTTTAATACTAATGTGATAACCATATTTTGCATCTATTACAAATATAGTAGCTGCCACATGGCCTTTAATAGTAATATGATATCTGTAGGAGCTGGATTTATACCTCAGTGGTAGAGCATTTGCCTTGCACATGTGAGGCACTGGGTTTGATTCTCAGCACCATATAAGATAATAAAATAAAATAAAGATATTTTGTCCATCTTAAAAAAAAGAACACCTTTTAATTTGTTCAGAGTCAAATTAAATGTGTGAGTCAAACTGGAGCTTAGGAAGGTGTGATTGTTAAAACATCATGAGCACTAAAGAGATGCTAAATACTTTGCCCAGAGACAATAGGAAAGAAGACTTGAGTGCATCTCAGAAATTGGCAAAACCACCCCAGTTTCAGGCTCAAAGATTTAATTTTTCTTTTTTTTTTTTGTACCAGAAATTGAACCCAGAGGTACTTAACCACTGAGTCACATCCTCAGCCTTTTTAAATATTTTATTTAGAGACAGGATCTCATTGAGTTGCTCAGGGCCTTGCTAAATTGCTGAGGCTGACTTTGAACTTGCAATCCTCTTGCCTCAGCCTACTAAGCTGCTGGGATTACAGTCAGGCACCATCTTGCCTTGCTCAAAGTTTTAAAAATAAAAATTCCTTTGAGAAGAGATCAGTGAGGCACCATGATTGAAGAGAGAGGCCTAAGAGGTTATTTCACCATGCTTAGCTGCCCAGGCACTCAGAGGTTGCTGTAGTCATGGTTTTAGGAGGTTTGTCTACTGCTTGAGATGGTGGCAGATCTTGGTATCAACTACATGGTGCTGGTTTTTTAAGTTTGCAAGACATTGGCATTAGGGGGTCATGGAGGCTCCCACTGTGATTTCAAAGGAAAACCTGGGAGGTCGGGAAAAATGTATTAGAGTTGGAATACCAGCAGGCAGCCCCTGAGAGGATGAAGAAAACTATAGTGGGGACTCCTGAGACTAAGAGATGCTAGTAACATGGATCATTTTACAAGGAAACCCATAGGAATTGAACAAACACAAGCCAAGCTAGGCCATGTGGACCGCTATTAACAAAGCCATAGGAGTGGAGATGCACAAGTCCTTTGGAGAGAACATCACAATGTTATTTGCCCCAAATATGCTTGATGTGGAACTACAGATCTTGTTTGCCCAGCTGGATTTTGGTCTTGTTTTGGTCCCATCTCTTCTTTCTATGTCCCTATTTATCACTTGTAGAATGGAAATGTTTAATCCATGCCATTATATATTGGATTATATAGCTTGCTTTGATTTTTATGGGGTCTCATGCTGAGTTTTCCTTAAGTTTCAGAAGAGGTTTTGGACTTAGACTTTTAGGGAATACTGGAACTGTTAAGAACATGTGGACTCCTGGATATGAACTCAATGTATTTTGCATCATGAGATGGACATGAACTTTTGGGGGCCAAGGGCAGAATGTTATGGTTTAGATATGAAGTGTTACTCTAAAACTCGTGTGTGAGAAAAGGCAAGAAAGATGTAAAGGTGAAATTACTTGGTTATGAGAGCCTTAACCTAGTGAGTGCATTAATCCACTCATAGTGTTTAACTGGATGGTAACTGTAGGAAGGTAGTGTGTAGCTGGAGAAGGTGGGTCACTGGGGGCATTTCTTTGGAGTATATATTTGTCTCTGGTGAGCATAACTCTATCTGCTTCCTCTTTGCCATGTTCTGATTTGCTTCCTACCTCTATATCATTTGGTCAAGAGCTGTGGAGTTGGTCTTCTATGGACTGAGACATGGAAAATATAAGTGTCAAATAAAATTTTAATTCTCTAAAAATTGTTCTTGTCAGGAATTTTTGACACAATGGCAAAAAAGCTTACAAAAACAATATTGTACTATCTAGAAATAATATAATAGTGGCCCTTTGGCCTTTTATATCAGTAATATAGCATCTAAAATTAATAGTTACCCTGTGGCATTTAATCATATTATGATATAAATACTATAGCATCCAAAACTTAGATAATACCTGCAATGGCCTTTAATACTACTATGATATCCATAATAATGCAAGTAAAACTAATATTATAGCTTCTCTGTGGCCTCTGATATTAATGTAGTATCAATAATGTGGTCACAGGGTAGCTATTATATTACTTTTATAGATCACTGTATGGATATTAATATTAAATGTAAGGAAAATAAAAAGAGACATAGAGAGAAGATGCAGAGTCAGAATGACAGAATGGCAGAATGGTCAAGCTGCCAGCTTTATTTATATCAACAGGTTGCATTAGGTCATTGGCATCAGTAATATACTATTGTTTATTGTGTTATTTGGAAGGTTATAGAGTTAGTATCGTTATGCAGCTTATTCCTCAGTTACATTCTACAGTTACAATATGCAATGTTAGAAGCTTTGTGTAGCTATCAATAAAGTTTGTTGTTTACAGTTACTGTTAGATGGGCAGGTCCAGGAGCCTGGGAGCTTTGTGAAACATTTTTATTGTATAACAAGAGTGTTTCTTTATTCCCAGGAGCTGTGTACCTGGGATCAAGGCCAAAGCTGATAAGACTCCAGCACAAAGCCTTCTACTGCAGGACATTGCTATAGAAGGTAGGCATCCCGTGTCTTTGCACAGAAGTTTTCCTAGCATCCAGGCATTCCACATCTTTGCACAGAAACTTCCTAGCCACCAAGTATGCCACATTCATGAAGCCATCAGAGACCCCAGTCCCAAACACAGAACCCTTACAATTAAGGCCAAAGGGAAGCTGTTATATCAGTTTTACATGCTATAATGTGGACATAATATTAGTTTTAAAACTGAAGAGCTGCCTGTGACCTTTTAATACAAACATGTCATCCATACTATGAAATTATAATGGATATAATAGCTCTTTTGTGGACTGTATAACTCATATGGTATCCATATTAAGGCATCAAAAACTGACATAGTAGCTGAAATGTGTAATTTAGTGTTAATATTATATCCATACTATGGACCTAAAACTAATCACATACCTTTCCTGTGGTCTTTCATTTTAATACAATATCCATATTATAGCATCTAAAACTAATATAATAGCTGCCCTGTGGCTTTTAGAACTAATATGATATCCAAATTGTAACATTTGCCAAGGACCCTTAATATTAATATGATATTGATAAACTAGCATCTAAAACTAATAAAATATTTGCCTGTGACCTTTAATACTAATATGATATTCACATATACCACCTAAAGCAATATATTAGCTTGCCTATGGCCTTAAATATTAATATAATATTCATACTGTGACATAAAAAACTATATAATATCTACCCTGTGAATTTTTTAAAAATATTGTTTTAGTTGTTGATGGACACAATTCCTTTACTTTATTTATGTTTTTTAATGTGGTGCTGAGGATTGAACTCAGTGCCTCACATGTGCTAGGCAGGTGCTCTACAAATGAGCCACAATCCCAGACCAACTACCCTGTGACTTTAATAATAATATAACATCCATAACTTTTAATAATAATATAACCCATAAAACTAATATTGTAAATTCCCTGTGTATTACATTAATATAATCATTATATTATTATTAATTATTATATTAATATAACATCCTTGGTATAGTATCTAAAACTGAATAGCTCTTCTATGGCCTTTAATACTAATAAAACATCCATACTATAGCTGTTAAAAGTGGCATAATAGTTTTCTTGCAGCCTTTAATAGTATACTAACATGATATCCATACTCTACCATCTAAATATAATAAAATAGCTTCCCTGGAGTCTTTAATAATAATGTAATATAGTACTACAGCATCTAAAACAAATAGAATAGCTGCCATGTGGCCTTAAATACTATCTTATTCATATTATTAGATAATACTGACAAAATAGCTGCACTGTGGATCTTTAACACAAACATGATAGCCATATAATGGCATGTAAAACTGATACAACAGCTGTCCTGTGACCTTTAGTACTAACTTTATCCATATGATAGCTTTGAAAATTGATATATTACCTGCCTGTGGATTTAGTGTTCATATTTTATCCTTACTATGGCATCTAAAACTAATTTAATAGGTTCCCTGTGGATTTTAGTACTAATATAATATTCATATTATAGAATCTAAATCTAATACAATATCTGCCTTGTGATCTTTAATACTAATAAGATATCCATACAATAGAACCTAAAATTAATATTATAGGTGTCCTGTGGGCTTAAATACTGATATGATATTCATATTATAGCATCAAAATTGAATATAGTAACTGCCTGTGTTTTTTAATTCTAATATGATATGTATATTATTATATCAAAACCTAAGATAATGTATGCCATGAAGCTTTTAATAATAAGATATTCATATTATAGTATGTGAAATGAATAGCTGCACTGCCTCCTTTATTACTAATATAATACTCATCCTTTAGCATCTAAATCTGATATAATAATTGCCTTGTTGCCTTTATTACTAATATAATATATAATAATATCTAATTACTACTAATATAATATCCATAAAATAGTGTATAACTGTAATGTAATAGCTGCAAAGTGGCTTTTATTATTAACTCAAACTCCATTCTATAACTCCTTAAACTAGTAGCTTGTTGTGGCCATTAATATTTATAAAAGAAGTATCCTGTGGCTTATAGTACTAATATAATAGGTAGCCTTGAATATTAATATAATATCCATATTATGAACTCAAAAACAAATATACTAGCTGCCCTGTGATCTTCAATATTAATATACAATCTGTACTATAGCATATAAAACTAATATCATGGCTGCTTTGTGGTCTTTAACTAAGATGATATCCAAACTAAAGCATTTGAAGCTTACATAATTTTTGCCCTTTGGCATTTAATATTAATAGTATATCCATAACAGAACATCTAGAACTAATATACCTTTAATACTAATACTGTATTTCCATTGGTATTAAAGATCACATTATGTATGTTATATTAATATTGAAGGCCACAGTTCAGCTATTCTATTGGTATTAAATGTGACTGGGTGGGTGTGTATATACTAATATTTATGACCTCTAATACTAACATAAAATCCAAAATATAGCATTGGAAACAGACATAATAGTTTCCCTATGGCCTTTAATACTAATATAATGTACATATCAGAATATCTGAAACTGATATAATGAGTACCCTGTGCCTTTAGTATTAATATGATATTCACACTATATCATTTAAAGCTAATGTAATAGCTGCTCTGTGTTTTCCAATACTAACATGATATTCACATCATATCATCTAAAACCAACATAACCATTGCCTTGTGCCTTGAATACTAATACAATATTCATGCTATACCCAATAAAATAATGGCTACCCTTCAGCCTTTAATAATAATATGATGTGAGTATACTAGCATCTAAAATTGATAATAGCTGCTCCATGGCCTTTAATATTGATATAACATCCATACTTGGCTTATGAAACTAAAATAATAGCTGTCCTTTGTTCTTTTAATACAAACACAGAATCCATACTGTAGTATCTACAACTGATATAAATAATAGCTGCTCTGTGGCCTTTATAACTAATATGATTTCCATACTATAGTATCTAAAATTAATATAATTGCTGCTCTGAAGAATTTAAGATTAACACAATGTGCAAACTGTAGCACCTAAAACTACTTGCTGTCCTGTGTACTTTAACACCAATATGGTATCCCATATTATAGAATCAAATATTATACATTAAGTGTACTGTGATTTTAATAGTTATATATTCATACTGTAGCAACTAAAGCTGATATAATATCTGCCCTGTGATGTTGAATAATTATGCAATAGCCATACTGTCCATACTAAAGTCTCTTAAACTAATATAATGGTGAGTCTCTGGCCTTTAGTACTTATAAAAACATGTACACTT